>NC_089240.1:130118526-130306819 GCF_963924675.1 Phocoena phocoena | reverse complement strand
TATCTAAGTCTTAAATACTTGGTATTTCTGTTCTATCGACTGTTATGTAGCCTATAAAAAGTGTGAGAGCTAAATCTGTTTTTCTATAGTGAGAAACATGATATTCCACATGTAAGGAACACCTGCATAAAATGAGAAAGTTACACACTACGTTGGTCGTTTCAGGGAGTGGGAAAGGATGGCAAGTGGTAAAATATTATCTTTCCCTTTAATCTTTAAATTTCACTTGTTACAAAGAATTTGAAATATACTTGTAGTTTTTAAAAGTAACAATGGAAATTTGAAAGAAAACAATATATATTGTGTGTTTAATTACATTTCATAGAATTATTATCCCTGAATAATAATTCTGTTAGTACACCAGTATAGAGACTATTTCTTAATATTTAGGTGAGAACTATTTCCTTCTGTTTTGAAAATAATTCTGTAAACTCATTTCCAGTAATGGCACTCTTCCCCAAATCAAAGGTTTAGCAAGGGAGATGCAGGCAGAATACTCATGAAAACACAAAGCAATACAACAGCAACAAAAAATTTCTAACTTACAATAACAGCTCAATTTAGAAGAGGGTTTATATCTTCAGGACAAAAGCATTCCTCCTTGACTTTCTAACCAGTCAAAATCTGTGTATTCTACAGAAAACCTGTGATGTTATTCCCATAAAAGTACCCTTTACTGCTTCTGCCTCCATTAGATTTCCTAAGCACTAGTGTTTTAATGGACAGGTTAAAGACAAAATCCTAATGTGATTTATTTATAATGTGTGTGTTCTTGGTCTTATCCTAGTGTCTAAAGTCTTCTCCACGGCTGGACCCCAAATTATATTCCTTTACATGCTAAGTGATATCTGGAGAGTGGGAGAGGTTTAATAAATACCCTAACCCTAAAGGATACCCTAACCCTAACCCATACCCGTACCCTAAACCATACCCTAACCCTAACCCATACCCGTACCCTAAACCATACCCTAATCCTAACCCATACCCTAACCTGTACCCTAACCCTAACCCGTACCCTAACCCTAACCTACACCCTAACCCGTATCCTAACCCTAACCTGTACCCTAACCTGTACCCTAGCCCTAACCCTAACCCTATCCCCCGAGCTTCTGGTGCCTAAGAATTTATAATGTTAACCGCCTGTTACCTCACCATCAACCAGAGAATTGTGCACCAGCTGATCACATACCCTGCGACACCCCTCCTTAACTTGGCCTTTAGAATTGCTTTGCCGAAATCCTTCAGGGAGTTTGGGGTTTTAGAGCACAAGCCACCTGGCCTCCTTGTATTGGCGCTTGTACAATTAAGGCTGCACCTTCCTTCACCACAGCCGGTGTCAGACTGGCTTTACCGCACTCGGGCAAGCAGACCGACGTTTTGTTCGGGAACACTGGGGTCTCCCAGGCTCCCACTCTCCTTGTGCCCCACTGACTGTCACCTGCTCCTCCAGAGTCGTGTTGCAACAAAAATAGAAATGAAGTTTTCCCTGCCCTGAGAACAAGGAAAACAAAGGGAACAGCAAACAGGCTAGAGAAGAAACATAACCTGGCCTGAAAGAGTTCATCACTCCTTGTTTTACTTTGTCACTCATTTGTAGTAACTAGATTTGTACGTTACAAAGCTAACCTCACTCCCTGACACTATGTAATTTACATTCGGCACCCATCACCCCTGACTCTGTGTGAGTTACATCCTCTGCCTCTCACTCCCTAACCTTATTATGTCCAACACTTACATTCTATACGCCCCTCATAACAAATCACCCCCTATAGTTTTTGCATTTCAGAAACAAGGTCACCACTGATAAACCAGAGGCAAACGGACGCAATTACCAGACTGCTGGACCCCAATTATCGGACGGCCTGATGCCAACTGTGACTGTTTTGAAATAATGCAAAGGAAAGGAGGAATGCAAGACCGTCACTACTTTGATCCTTATCCTATACCCTGGACTGCGAGAGCCCCACATGTAAAATCTTCCCTGATTCTCAAGGAGGGGGGGGTGCCCAGTTCTTGAGGCGCTTGCCAGCTGTGTCTTCCCTTCTGTCTGGCAGAAAAATAAAGCCATCTCTCTCTTCCTCCAAAACCCGTCTCCGTATTTCTGTTCAGCCTCGGTGCACAGGGAAGCCGAGATTTCGACAACAGTCTGTAGCCAGTTCCAACACTAATTCCCCTCTACGCCCACAGCCCTGGCCCAAGCCCGATCTTGTGCCTGGTTCCTCCATCAGGCCTGACAAAGCTCCCTGCCACGGTGCGTCTCACATTCCCCCCCCCCCCAACGTGCCCTTTCTGAAGCATAAACGAGACTGACTCTCTCCCACCTGTAATCCCCCAAATGTTTCCCCACTTTCGCTAGGGTATCTGCCGGGAGAGACATCTGCCAAGGCCCTGAGAGTCCCCGGCATCCCCACTAGGCTGCTGGCTCCTGGGTTCCCTGACAATGTGCACCTCAGCAGGCTGGGAGACATGGCAGGAAACCCCAGAACTGCTCACCTCAGGACGGGGCAGGCACTGCCATGGCCTCATCAAAGACAGCAGAGGAGGGGTCCCCAGCTGGGACACTAACTGCACGAGTGGCCTCTCCTTGAGCCATTGCATCACCTCGTGTGACTTGAGGGAAGGAAGGACCGAAGCACACTTGGTTCCTAAGGAGGATGGTATAGGCTCAATCACGTCCCCCCAAATTCACATGCGAAATCCCTAACCCCCAGGACCCCAGGATGTGGCTGTATTTGGAGATGGGATTTTTAAAGAGGTGATCAAGGTAAAAATGAGGTCACAGGGTGGATCCTAATCCAATAGGATTGATGTCCTACAAGAAGAGATTAGGACACAGATAGGCACAGGGGGAGACCATGTAAGGACCTGGAGAGAAGATGGCTGTCTAAGCACCAAGGAGAGAGGCCTCAGGAGAAGCCAGTGTGCACACACCTTGATCTCCGACATCATCCAGGACTGGGAGATAGGTCTGTTATCCAAGCTACCCTGTCTGTGCTATTTGTCACGGCGGTGCTGAGCAGACTCACACGCAGCGTAACTCAGGGCTCAGACCGGACAGAGCCCACTCTCCATCCCCCTGTACGTGAGTTACAGGAACCCCAGGAACTGAGGAGGGGGTCCCTGATGGGAGGCACAAGATAGAAGATGCTAGGCATTAACATGGCTGCATTCATGTTAAACGTGCCTGAAGTCCAATCACACGAGATGGATTTGTCCTGTATGTACATCGGCACCTTCAGTCTGAACTGCAGACCTTTGGCTTCACCAGCTCCACTGAGAGCATTAGCTTCACCTGCTGTGGACCGTCTCCTATAGGATTTCCAGAACCACAAAGCATCGAAGCTTCACAGGCCCCAGAGTCTGTGCGCTACCGTCCAGGTGACCTTCACAGCAGGGCCGCGCAGCTGCCCATCAGAACCCATTTCCCTTTTTCCTGTTCACAGCTACCCTGCACCTCCCAGCCTTCCCACCCCTCCCAGCTGGGGCGTAGTGTCTTGTATTACCAAGGTAAACGGGTGGAGGTGTTGAGGGCCTTGGCCAGCCTGCATCCTAGGACGGAGGGCATGAAGCCCAGCTGGTCACCCCACCCTGCTGGTTGGAGCCCTCACCTGGAAGCAGGGAGGAGAAGCAAGGGGGACAGAGCCTGGGACCTGACACCCACCTTCCCTGGACTCTCACAAGAAGGGGACAGACACATCTTGAGCTCCAGCCCAGTTTGGGGAGACACTTTGTTCCAGCAACAATCTTTGCCTTAAAAGCCAAGGTGCTTTACAAACCCCTCCCCAGCTGTCACGGAAAGTCAGCCTTCATCTCATCACACTTTTCTCAAACCCCAGCTCACGCTGAGACCACCTCTCAGGTGATGGTGCTTCAGAGAAGCCCCTTGAAAAGATCCCTGGAGTTCAGCTCTCCCAGCCCTGCCTTCAGTTTAAGGAGGAAGTTTCCTTGACAAACCTGCTCAGTTTCCTTGACAACCAAGCTTCACAATCTCCCAAACTCTTCTCCTTCAAACATTCCTATTCTAGGCTGAATGAGCCTAAAGAGACAGTGCCGTCATCACGTGCCAGAAACCGATTCCAAGCCCGTAGCTATTGGTTACATGATGCTATTGATGATGAAATCCCAGGAGAGCCAGCTTTCCAATATAACCATTTCTGGACTCGGCACTGGGTCCCTTTCCACGGACAGAGTGGAGTGGCTGTTTCCACGTGCCCCGTGGTGGAAGAGCTCACCTAATGCAGCCAGGACTTCATCCTTTACAGGTGATTCCAGTGTCCTCATTCTCCCCAGACCCCCGCCCACATGGCTACTGTCTGTGCCAATCCATATGGGACCTTGGTAATCTCCTAAAATGAGGGTTATTTTATACACAGGCAATGGGTTGAATGCTGGCCCCAAAAGATGTGCTCCCCCAGAACACATGAACAGGACCATATCTGGGAAAAGGGTTTTTCTATATGTAGTTAAGCATCTCGAGGTGAGGTCATCTTGGGTTAGGGTGGCCCTCAATCCAATTGAGAGAGTCCTTATGAGAGACAAAAGAGGAGAAATACAGACACAGGATAGAAGCCACGTGAAGACGGAGGCAGAGACGGGAGGGATGCAGCCACAAGCCTGGGAATGCCCGGAAACCCCAAAAGCTGGAAAAGGCAGGAAGAACCCTATCCTGGAGCCTTTGGAGAGACTTCCATCCTGCAACACCTTAATCTCAGATGTCTGGTCTCCAAGACTGGGGGAGGATGAATTCCTGTTGTTTTAAACCACCCAGCTTGTGGTCATTTGTTACAGAAGCCACAGAACAGTCACACAGAGCCTGGTCTGTAGGATGCTGGAAGTGCGGGTCTCATTAAAGGCCAACAGAGGCTGGATTGCAGAACGCTTAGAGTCAGCATTGGGCCCCAGAAATCCTAAAGCAGAGGCTGGACACCAGAATGTTGAAGGGTCAGTCGGAAGCCCATCCCTAAGGGTGCCGGCTGCACACGGCCTCCCCAGGTCTTTACGCCTGTACCTGTTGGGGATAAGTATTTCCATCCTGATTCAGGACTTCTGATGTCACCCTTCACGTTGCTAATTAAGAACCCACTAGTTATACAGATGAAAACCCTATCAGGGCACTTGCTCCAGTAGTAAACAATTCTGAAAGTGGTCAGAGGTGGGGAGTCGTCTCCCATGCAGCCAGCAGCCCTCTCGCAAGGAGTGTCCTCATTGCAAGGTTGGGGGACAGTGCCGAGGCGTCTCTGAGTAAACGTGAGCTGAGCCCCAGGCCAGCTACTGCTGAACTGTTCCCACCCTGCCCAGGTAAAACACCTGAATGTGTGCAAGGACTTGAAAGCCTAGAGGAAAGGGCTTGGAGTCACACCAGACACAGCACACAGGCTGAGTTGGTGCCTGCAGGCCAGCCAGGATGGTCCTGGCCCCGTGCACTCTTCTGGAAGTTTTCCATTTCCCTGCCTGAGGTACCCCTTCTCTCTCGGCCCCCACTGCTTTTTTTTCCCTCACCTCTACCAGGGAGAAATTCCGGCAGCAGGTATGGGTGACACATCCTCTTCTTTAGCAGGTGGCAGCCTGGGAACTCCTGCAGAAAGTCCAGCAGAGCCCCACGCACACTGGGCCACCCAGAGAGCTGTGGACCCTACTCCCTCCCAACAGCCCAGCCCCGAGACTACTGACAGGGCAGAGAATATGGCGTCAGGCACAGCTGCAGGGGCTCTTGCTGCCTGGAGCGGTGTTTATATTGACCTCAACCCAGGCACACCTGGGGAGAGCTGGCCGGCCAGGTCAGGCTGCCCAGGTCAGGCAATCCTCGCCCCTCAGGGACTCATAGCTGCAGAAAATGGGCCTTGCAGCACCGGCCAGGATCAGGATAGACAAGGGTCCTGAGGGTCAGGATACGCAAGGGGCTGCAACTCTGGCTTTTTTTCTAATCATTTTGTCTGGTCCATGAGTGGGAGACAACTTCAAGAAGACCCTCTCCTAATGAGAGGAATCAAGGGGTCAGGAAGAGGAGGGGTGGTGGGTGGAGGCAGAGGCCTGGTGCCCCAGCTGCAGTGGAAGCCTCTGGGAGACCCGGTGGAAGGAGGCCACAGAGTAACGCCCAGGGTCACAGACCTGTCCCGGAGCTGTTGTTTGTTAGTTCAGGTCCCGCTCTGAGGTGCTCAGGGTCAGCTCTGACCAACAGGTGAGCTGGGGGTGCTCTGCAATGAGGGCTACATGCACGGTTCCTGTGTGCCCAGCCTTGCTGGGTGCCTGTCCACGTAAGCTCCAAATCCAGAGAGGGGCCTGACCACGAGAGCCCCGTGGGCTGCTGGGTGCCTGTCCAGGTGAGTTCCATATCCTGGGAGGGGCCTGACCGTGAGAGTCCCGTGGCCTGCTGGGTACCTGCTCAAGTGAGCTCCATATCCTGGGAGGGGCCTGACCATGACGGCCCTGGGGGCTGCTGGGTGCCTGTCCAGGTGACCTCCATACCCTGGGAGGGGCCTGGCCACGAGAGCCCTGTGTGCTGGGAGTGGGGCATGTGTATGAGCGCCCTCTCTGTGCAGCCGGAACAGTGTTGCTTAGCAACTTCTGTGTGGGCAGTGCTGGGATGAAATGAGAACCAGGAGATGCCACAGGCCCCCTGAACCCCCGTCCATCCAGAGTGATGAGGTGAGTAGGCGGGTGCTGGCCACTGTGCTGCATGAGGGAGGCCCCACAGGTACCTCTTGCATCATCCACCTGACACCACGGAGGCCTCCCCAGGACAGAGCAGACAGCCTGCCTGGGGCAGGTGGGAGCTCCTGATGACGCTGCAGGGGACATGAGAGGGACAGACCAGGCAGGAGGAGGTGGGAGCCCAGGCAGAGCCATGGGGCTCGGGGCCGAGGGGACCTTCTGGGTCTGAGCTGAGAGTGGACGTGCAGGTAGTGAGTGTGATCCAGGAAAGCTGCCCTGGTGATGTGAAGCTGAACCTGCTTCAGAGTGACAAGCTTCTGGGTGATCCCAGAACAGGATAGTGAGACGGATCCTGTTAGAAGAAGGTAAGTGAATCCCCCCAAGAGGAGGCTCTGTGAGCTGGTCCCGGGAGGGGGGTGAAGGGAACAGGTGTGGAAGCTCGGGGAGTGGGCAGTCCCCCTGGGCGGGCGGCGGGTGCAGACCCCACTCCGTGTCCCACAGCTGTGCTTCCGGCTGGATTACTTGGCTTCTCGGAGCCTCAGCTTCCCATTCTGCTCGTGGGGTGATGGTAGCATGGACTGACTAGTAATTTGCTCAGAACAGGGTAGCAAGGGGTCTAGTGGAAATTCCACAGACACCGTCAGTATGGGAATCGCAGGCCCTGTTTCCTGTACGTCTGTCTTCAGGATCAGGAGAGCAAATCCGAGCAGACTGGCAGCAGAGCCTGGGGACGGGCTCCGTTTGGTGGGTCCCCCTGTTCCCTGAATCTCGGAAGCAGCAGCTCCAGCAGGCAGCGGCAGCTTCATCCCACACCTGGGAGCATCCAGACCTCAAGGCCCTGTGGCCCACGAGCCCTGTGTCTGGGCCCCCGGGAGGCAGACAGGACAGGCCAGCGGCCTCCTCGGCCCTCTTCCTGCCCAGAACATTCTGGGTCCAGGCCCTCATTAGGGAAAAGCAGGGATGGGGGTGTCCCATGTGGGAACAGGACACGGGGCAGCTTGTGCACGTGGACGTCCACACCGGGAATGGGGGTCAGTGGGACGCAGGCACTGGGAGGGGCAGGCGGTGGGCCTGAGAAAGTACGGCGGGGCTGGGGGTCCTGTGGGGGGGTGCGAGCTTTGCCTGTGCCGGGTCTCAGGCTCCATGCGGCTTCCCTCCCCTGGTCACTGGGCAGGAGGGGCCGAGCAGCGCTGGTGGAGGGACCCCTCGCGTCCCCAGGCCCTGGCAACATCAGCTCTCCAGCCTCTGGGTGGGGGAGCCTGAGGGGCGCAGGCCCAGCTGTGCCCGCAGGGAGGCCTGGAGGGGTCGGGCGGGAAGCACGGGTGTGGTCTCGCCTGTGCGGAAGCTCCCAAGCCAGTGTCCAGTGGGAGGCCTCACCGCGCACGTGGGTTTCAAGTCCACAGCTCAGATCACCTTCTGGCTGTTTGGTTTGTTTTCTAGACACAAAGTCCTAATATCTCCTATGTCCCCTGCCCGTGAAAAGGCACGTCTCACGTGGCACCAGGTGCTGCCTCTGGTCCCTCCTGACTGGACGCCCAGCAGCCAGTGTCACCGCGTAACGACTGTCAGGGTGTGTCAGGCGTGGGGGGATGAGAGCACACGGTCCAGGCTCACGCGGGGCAATGCCGTCCACGGAGCCGGTGCTGTGGCTGTAGGTGTGCCCTCCCCACCCCACGGGCAGAGACCACCGTCCCCTTACAGACTGTTACCAGGTGAAGTCATGTGGACCCTGCTCGGGCCCCAGCCTGCGAGGCGCTCTGCCTCAGCGGGGGAGGTTTCCTTTTTCCACGTGGGTTCAAGTAGGCAAATAACAGAACCAAAGCCGAGACCAACACAGCACAAGCTCTATTCAGTGGCCAAAGAATGGAGAAGCGGGAACTGAGTTCACAGGTCACCTTCTCGCCCTCCTGGAGAGAGAGGTTTAATTTTAAAAAGTAAAGACAAAGGGAGGAGGAGGGAGGCTAGTGATGGAATAAAGAGGCCTTCCAGGGAAGGGGCAGGGCTTCTTCCAAGGGGCTGGGGTACCACCTCCTTTTACCCGTTTCTGGTCCTTCATGTCCAGCAGTGGCCGCCGGTAGGTGTGTCACCCACTATGCTGATATAGTAAACTCAACATGTGATGAGACTCGGGGTCGGTTGGAGGTCACACTTGTTGCCATCTTGGTGCCAGCTGGGTCCATCTGTTTGTTTGTTTGTAGCTTCCTTTCTTATCTCTGGACCCCTTAACTTAAATACTTAGGGGAACTCCTGCTGAAGGTGGGGGTGCAGGACAGCCCTGTGAAATGTGGGTGCACGGGTCCTGAGCAGAGCCTGGAGCAGCTCTGACAACAAGAGGAGGCTGAGACGGGCAGGCAGTCTGATGGCCACACTGTGGCCTGTGGTCAACATGCGGAGGGGGTCAGCCGGGGGCACGTGTCAGGGAAGGTTCTCGGTGTTTACACAGAAGATGTGAACGTGGGCCCAGATGCACAGCTGCCTGCAGACGCTGCTACAGAAACCCCTGATTCTTTCTTGAGAAAACTGGTGGGTGGTTATTCAGGCAACAGGGCAATCAGCTTGCTCTGGAGGCTCTTGTGGGGAAGTGGAGACTTAGCAACAGGGGCTCAGCCTGTGTAACCCCAGAAGCCCTCCCAGGACAGCTCCAGAACTGCTTCTGGAATGGCAAGGAGAAGTGGGTCTTCCACCTACTAGGCGTGGAGGAGAGGGCTGGGGTATACAGGGCCGCCCTCACCTTGAGGGACTGGCTGGGAGGCTCACAGGACCCAACATATGCTTGTGGCTTGTGTCCCCACAGGTGACATGGGTCACAGCACGCAGTAGGCATTACCTCGAGGCAAGTGTTCACGCTGAGCATCCCGTTAGTGAAACAGCATGGTAGCATGCTGATTTTCTCCTTGAGAAGGGTGACTTCAGGTACGAGGTCCTCGAAGAATTCTAAGCAGAGTGTTTTCTCATGGCAGCTCAGACGAGGGCCATGACAAAGACTCCCATGTCACATCAGACTAGCCAGAAATGTGGTCCTGAAGGCTGTTCATGGGCTATGGAAATGTAGCTCTCCTTAAGGAATGTGCAGTGTGTTGCCCATCACTTGGCATATGCAGAGGGCCTCCCAGGGACCGACCTATGGGCCTCGATGATGGTCAGCAGGCCCACAGGGGTCTGGAGGTACTCAGTGATCCTGGAGGGAAATGATGCACATCAGAGGGGCCTAGGAGTCCTGAAAAGGGTACTTCCTTTAAAATAAAGAGGAACAGCGACTAACACTTCATGGAAACAGCTGCATGCCTCCCTTTCTGTACGGATATTCAAGGCCTTTCCTCGAGGCAAGTACTCACGTTGCGTTTCCCTTTAGCAATAGAGCATGGCAGGCTGAGCTCCACCACGGCCATAGAAGCACCCGCTTTAGATAGAGAAAACTCATTTTCTTCCCAGAACCAGGCCTACAATGGCTAGTGGCCTGTCAACAGCAGTGAATTTCAGGTCCCTCAAGGCAGCATGCATGGCGCTTTCAAAATGGGAAAGTAATGCTAGTTCCATCAGTCCCCCTTTTCCATGGGCACAAGCAGCATACATCCCTGTGCTTTCTAACAAGTCAAAAGGGACACAGGTTACCCAGTGTTTCCTTCCCTGTATCAACTCCTAGAAGCAGAGTGTTCTGCATCTACTTAACTGCCTCAACCAAGGTAGGCCCTAGCTAGGCTTCCGGGCCTGTGGCTCTTCAAAAGCCTGCAGTGTTACATGAAGAACTGGGTTGTAGATGTAGTAGGAACGCAAGACGACTCTCCCCTGGAGGCAGGGTGACTTCAGGCAGGAGGTCCTACATGGAATGCGAAGCCGAGGGTTTCTCTCAGTACAGCTCAGACTAGGGCGATGAGTCAGCCTTCCCCGGCATGTTGGACGAGCTAGACCAGTGTTCGTGACACTCTGGGAGAGCTGGGGATTTCAAGATGACCCAAGAAGGACTTCAGGGTGTTGCCCTACACACGGCACACACAGAGTGGCTGTGAAGGGCCACGGGCCTGGAAGTGGCTTAGCAGGCCCAGGGGGGACTTGGGTGACTCACTGTTCCTGCCAGGAATAGGGTGTCCACGCTGGGCTCCTAGGTGTCCTGAAAAGTGTACTGCAGTTAAGATAATGCAGAGCAGCGGCTTCGGCCTCATGGACACTGCTCTATGACTCGGCTTCTGCACGGAAATTCAGGGCCTTGCCTTGAGGCAAGTGCTCACGCTGAGTGGCCCAGTTGTGATGCAGCATGGTAGGATGCTGAAATCCTCCTCGAGCAGAGTGACTTCAGGTACGGGGTCCTCAAAGAATTGTAAGCAGAAGGTTTTCTCACGGCAGCTCCCCTTAAGGAAGGTGCAGTGTGTTGCCCATCACTCGATAAACAGAGGGCCTCCGAGGTTCAGACCTATGTGCCTCGATGTTGCTCAGCAGGTCCACAGGGATCTGGAGGTACTCAGTAATCTTGGAGGGAAAATTATGCAAACCCGAGGGGCCCAGGAGTCCTAAAAAGAGTACTCCCGATGAAATAAAGTGGAACAGCGACTAAGACCTCATGGAAACAGTTGCGTGCCTCCCTTTCTGCATGGATACTCAGGGCCATACCTCGAGGCAAGTACTCACATTGAATTTCCCTTTAGCTCTAGACCATGGGAAGCTGAGCTCCACACTGGTCATAGAAGCACCTGGTTTAGATACAGGAAACTCATGTTCTTCTCATAGCCAGGCGTATAGTGGCTAGAATCCCGTCCACAGCAGTGCATTTCACATAGCTTTAAGGCAGCATGAATGGAGCTTTCAAAACGGGAAAGCAAGGTTAGTTCCATCAGGACACCATTTCCATGAGCACACGCACCATAGAGCCCTGTGCTTTACAACAAGTCAAAAGAGACAGAGGTTGCCAAGTGGTTCCTCCCCTGAATCAAATCAAATCCTCTAAGCAGGGTGTTCGGCATGTAGCAAACTGCCTCAACCAAGGTACGCCCTAGCTAGGCCTCCGGGGCTGTGCCTCTTCAGAAGCATGCAGTGTTACACAAAGAACTGGGCTTTCGTGGCAGTCGGAACGCAAGCCGACTTTCTCCAGGAGGCAGGGTGACTTCAGGCAGGAGATCCTAGATGGAAAGCGAAGCTGTGGGTGTTTCCCAGTGCAGCTCAGACGAGGCCAATGAGTCAGACTTCCCGGCACGTTGCACGTGCTAGAACAGTGTTTGTAAACCTATGAGAGTGCTGGGGAGTTCAAGCTGTCCCAAGCATTAGTCGGGTGTGTTGCCCTACGCTCGGCATACACAGAGTGGCTCCGAAGGGCAACGGGCATGGAAGTTATTTCGCAGGCCCAGGGGGGCCTAGGGGTACTCAGTGTTCCTGCGGGGAATACAGTGCCCACGCGAGACTCCTGGTGTCCTGAAAAGCGTACTGCCGTTAAGATAATGCAGAGCAGCGGCTACGGCCTTACGGAAACTGCTGCACGCCTCCACTTCTGCTCGGCAATCAGGGCCTTACCTTACGGCAAGCGCATCGCTGAGTATCCCGTTAGCGACACAGCATGGTAGGATGCTGAATTTCTCCTAGAGCACAGTGACTTCAGGTATGAGGTCCTAGAAGAATTGTAAGCAGAATATATCCCCATGGCAGCTCCGATGACGGCCATGATGAAGAATTCCATGGCACGTCGGACTAGCCAGAAATGTGGTCCTGAGGCTGTTTGAGGGCTCTGGAAATGTAGCTCTCCTTAAGGAACGTGCAGTGTGTTGCCGATCACTTGGCATACAGAGAAGGCCTCTGAGGGACCAACCTATGGGCCTCGATGTTGCTCAGCAGGCCCACAGGGGTCTGGAGGTACTCACTAGTCCAGGAGGGAAATGATGCACACCCGAGGCACCTAGGAGTCCTGAAAAGGGCACTTCCTTTAAAATAAAGCAGAACAGCAACTAAGACCTCATGGAAACAGCTGCACGCCTCCCTTTCTGCACGGATACTCTAGGCCTTTCTTCGAGGCAGGTACTCACGTTGAGTTTCCGTTTAGCTCTAGAGCATGGCAGGCTGAGCTCTACACCGGCCATGGAAGCACCTGGTTTAGATAGAGGAAACTCATTTTTTCCCAGAGCCAGGCCTATAGTGGCTAGAGGCCTGTCAACAAAAGTGAATTTTAAGTAGCTTCAAGGCAGAATGAAAGGAGCTTTCAAAATGGGAAAGCAAGGCTAGTTCCATCAGGCCCCCATTTCCATGGGCACACGCAGCACACATCCTTGTGGTTTCTAACAAGTCAAAAGAGACACACGTTACCCAGTGGTTGCTTCCCTGAATCAACTCCTCGAAGCAGGGTGTTCTGCATCTAGCGAACTGCCTAAACCAAGGTACACCATAGCTAGGTCTCTAGGCCTGTGGGTCTTTGAAAGCCTGCAGTGTTACACGAAGAACTGGGCTTTAGTGGCAGTCAGAACGCAAGCCGACTTTCTGCTGGAGGGAGGATGACTTCAGGCACGAGGTCCTAGATGGAATGCGAAGCCGAGGGATTTTCTCATTGCAGCTCACACTAGGGCGATGAGTCCGACCTCCCTGGCATGTTGGATTTTCTAGAACGGTGTTCGTGGAACTCTGGGAGTGCTGGGGATTTCACGTTGTCCCATGAAGGAGTGCAGTGTGTTGCCTCATAGTCGGCATACATAGCCTGGCTTTAGTGGCAGTTGGAACGCAAGCCGAGTTTCTCCTGGAGGTAGGGTGACTTCAGGCAGGAGGTTCTAGATGGAATTCGAAGCCGAGGGTTTTCTCAGTGCAGCTCACACTAGGGCGATGAGTCAGACTTCCAGGGCATGTGGGACGAGCTAGAACCGTGTTTGTGAACCTGTGAGAGCGCTGGGGATTTCAACCTGTCCCATGAAGGAGTGCAGTGTGTTGCCCTGTACGTGGCATACACAGGGTGGCTCCGAAGGGCTATGGGCCTGGAAGTGGCTTAGCAGGCCCGGGGGGGCCTGGGGCGACTCACTGTTCCTGCCGGGAACAGGGTGTCCACGTGAAACTACCTAAGTGTCCTGAAAAGCGTACTGCTGTTAAGATAATGCACAGCAGAGCTACAGCCTCAGGGAAACTGCTGCACGCCTCCGCTTCTGCACGGAAATTCAAGGATTAACCTACAGGCAAGTGCTCATGCTGAGTGTCCCGTTAGTGACACAGCACGGTCAGATGGTAAATTTCTTCTCGATCAACGAGATTTCAGGTACGAGGTCCTCGAAGAATTGTAAGCAGAATGCTTTCCCATGGCACCTCCGACAATGGCCTTGATGAAGTCTTCCATGGCACGTCGGACTGGCAAGAAATATGGTCCTGAGACTTTTTGAGGGCTCTGGAAAAGTAGTTCTCCTTATGGAACATGCAGTGTGTTGCCCATGACTCGGCATACACAGTGGACCTCCGAGGGACCGACCTATGGGCCTTGATGTTACTCAGCAGGCCCACAGGGCTCTGGAGCTACTCAGTGATCCTGGAGGGAAATGATGCATACCCGAGGGGCCTAGTAGTCCTGAAAAGGGTACTTCCTTTAAAATACAGCAGAACAGCGACTAAGACCTCATGGAAACAGCTGCATGCCTCCCTTTCTGTACGAATACTCAGGGAATTTCCTCAGGCAAGTACTCACGTTGCGTTTCCCTTTATATCTAGAGAATGGCAGGATGAGCTCCACCCTGGCCATAGAAGCACCAAGTTTAGCTAGAGAAAACTTATTTTCTTCCCAGAGCCAGGCGTACAGTGGCTAGAAGCCAGTCAACAGCAGTGAATTTCAGGTAGCTTCAAGGCAGCACGAATGGAGCTTTCACAATGGGAAAGCAAGGCTAGATCCATCAGGTCCCCATTTCCATGGGCACACGCAGCATACATCCATGTGGTTTCTAACAAGTCAAAAGAGACACAGGTTACCCAGGGGTTCCTTCCCTGAATCAACTCCTCGAAGGAGGGTGTTCTGCATCTTGCCAACTGCCTCAACCAAAGTACGCCCTAGCTACGTCTCCGGGCCTGTGGATCTTCATAGCCTGTAGTTTTACATGAAGAACTGGGCTCTGCTGGCATTCGGAACAAAAGCCAACTTTCTCCTGGAGGCAGGGTGACTTCAGGCAGGAGATCCTAGATGCAATGCAAAACCGAGGGTTTTCTCAGCGTAACTCTGATTAAGGCAATGAATCAGACTTCAGCGGCATGTTGGACATGCTAGAACAGTGTTCGTGAGATTCTGGGAGAGCTGGGGATTTCATGCTGTCTCATGAAGGAGTGCAGTGTGTTGCCCTATGCTCGGCATACACAGAGTGGCTCCGAAAGGGTATAGGCCTGGAAGTTGCTTAACTGGCCCAGTGGGGCCTGGAGGGACTCACTGTTCCTGCTGGGAATAGCGTGCCCACGTGAGGCTCCTAGGTGTCCTGAAAAGCGTACTGCCATTAAGATAATGTAGAGCAGCGTCTTCGGCCTCATGTAAACTCCTGCACGCCTCAGCTTCTGCACGGCAATTTAGGACCTTACCTTGAGGCCAGTGCTCACGCTGAGTGTCCTGTTAGTGACACAGCATAGTAGATGGTGAATTTCTCCTCGAGTGGACTGACTTCAAGTACGAGGTCCTGGAAGAATTGTAAGCAGAATGTTTTCCCATGGCAGCTCAGACGACGGCCATGACGAAGACTTCCATGACACGTTGCACTGGCCAGAAATGTGGTCCTGAGGCAGTTTGAGGGCTCTGGAAATGTAGTTCTCCTTAAGGAACGTGCAGAGTTTTCCCCATCACTCGGCATACACAGAGGGCCTCCAAGGGACCGACCTATGGGCCTCGATGTTGCTCAGCAGGCCCACAGGGGTCTGGAGGTACTCAGTAATCCTGGAGGGAAATGATGCACACCTGAGGGGCCTACGACTCCTGAAAAGGGTACTCATTTACACTACAGTGGAACACCGACAAAGACCTCATGGAAGCAGCTGCATGCCCCCTTTCTGTACGGATACTCAGGGCGTATCCTCGAGGCAAGTACTCATGTTGAGTTTCCCTTTATCTCTACAGCATGGCAGGCTAAGCTCCACACTGGCCATGGAAGCACCTGGATAAGATAAAGGAAACTCATTATCTTCACAGAGCCAGGCCTACAGTGGCTAGAGGCCTGCCAACAGCAGTGAATTTCAGGTCCTTCAAGGCAGCATGCATGGCACTTTGAAAATGTGAAAGCAAGGCTAGTTCCATCAGGCTGCCATTTCGATGGGCACACGCAGCATACATCCCTGTGGTTCCTAACAAGTCAAAAGAGACACAGGTTACCCACTGTTTCCTTCCCTGAATTAACTCCTTGAAGCACAGTGTTCTGCAACTAGCAAAATGCCTCAACCAAGGTATGCCCTAGCTAGGCCTCCGGGCCTGTGGCTCTTCAAAAGCATGCAGTATTACATGAAGAACTGGGCTTTAGTGGCAGTAGGAATGTAGGTCGACTTTCTCCTGGAGGCAGGGTGACTTCAGGCAGGAGGTCCTAGATGGAATGCAAAGCCAAGAGTTTTTCTCAGTGCAGCTCCGACTAGGGCAATGATTCAGACTTCCCCGGCATGTTGCACGTGCTAAAAGGGTGTTCGTGAAACTCTGGGAGTGCTGGGGATTTCAAGCTGTCCCATGAAGGAGTGCAGTGCGTTGCCCTACACTCGGCATTCACAGACTGGCTCCGAAGGGCTACGGGCCTGGAAGTTGCTTAGCAGCCCCAGGGGGACCTAGGGTACTCATTGCTCCTGCCAGGAATAGGGTGCCCACGCGAGGCTCCTAAGTATCCTGAAAAGCACACTGCCTTTAAGATAATGCAGAGCAGAGGCTGCGGCCTCATGGAAACTGCGGCACGCCTCGGCTTCTGCACGGCCGTTCAGGGCCTTACACTGAGGCAAGTGCTCATGCTGAGTGTCCCGTTAGTGACACAGCATGGTAGGATGATGAATTTTTCCTTGATAATAGTGACTTCAGATACAAGCTCCTCGAAGAATTGTAAGCAGAATGTTTGCCCATGGCAGCACAGACGACGGTCATGACGAAGACTTCCATAGCACGTCGGACTGGCCAGAAGTGTGGTCCTGAGGCAGTTCGAGAATTCTGGAAATTTAACTCTCCTTAAGGAACATGCACTGTGTTGCCCGTCACTCGGCATACACAGGGGGCCTCAGAGGGAATGATCTATGGGCCTCGATGCTGCTAGGCAAGTCAAAAAATTTCACAACTTGTATGGAAACACAAAGGACACCGAATAGCCAAAGCAATCTTGAGAACGAAAAACGGAGCTGGAGGATTCAGGCTCCCAGACTTCAGACTATACTACAAAGCTACAGTAATCAAGACAGTATGGTACTGGCACAAAAACAGAAATATACATCAATGGAAGAGGATAGAAAGCCCAGAGATAAAACCCCGCACATATGGTCACCTTATCTTTGATAAAGGAGGCAGAAATGTACAGTGGAGAAAGGCCAGCCTCTTCAATAAGTGGTGCAGGTATGTGCAAAAGTATGAGGTTACATCACTCCCTAACACCATACGCAAAAATAAGCTCAAAATGTATTAAAGACCTATTCAAGGCGAGATATTGTCAAACTCTTAGAGGAAAACACAGGCAGAACACTCTGTGACATAAATCACAGCAAGATCCTTTTTGACCCACCTCCTAGAGAAATGGAAATAAAAACAAAAAATAGAAAAATGGGATCTAATGAAACTGCAAAGCTTTTGCACAGCAAACGAAAACATAAACAAGACGAAAAGACAACCCTCAGAATGGGAGAAAATATTTGCAAATGAAGTAACTGACAAAGGATTCATCTCCAAAATCTACAAGCTGCTCATGCAGCTCAATAACAACAAGAAGAAACAACCCAATCCAAAAATGGGCAGAAGACCTAAATAGACATTTCTCCAAAGAAGATATACGGACTGCCAACAAACACACCAAAGAATGCTCAATGTCATTAATCATTAGAGAAATGCAAATCAGAACTTGAATGAGACACCATCTCACACCAGTCAGAATGGCCATCACCAAAAACTCTAAAATCAATAAATGGTGGAGAGGGTGTGGAGAGAAGGGAACACTCTTGCACTGCTGGTGGGAATGGGAATTGGTACAGCCACTATGGAGAACAGTAGGGAGGTTCCTTAAAAAACCACAAATAGAACTACCATATGACCCACCAATCCCACTACTGGGCATATACCCTGAGGAAACCATAACTCAAAAAGAGTCATGTACAAAAATGTTCATTGCAGCTCTACTTACAATAGCCAGCAGATGGAAACGACCTAAGTGTCCATTATCGGATGTATGCATAAAGATGATGTGGCACATGGATACAATGGAATATTACTCAGCCATAAGAAGAAATGGAATTGAGTGATTTGTAATGAGGTGGATGGACCCAGAGTCTGTCATACAGAGTGAAGTAAGTCAGAAACAGAAAGACAGATACTGTATGTTGACATATATACATATATATATATGGAATTTAAGACAAAGAAAATGTCATGAAGAACCTAGGGGTAAGAGAGGAATAAAGACACAGACCTACTAGAGAATGGTCTTGAGGGTAGGGGGAGGGGGAAGGGTAAGCTGTGACAAAGTCAGAGAGTGACATGGACATATATACACTACCAAGAGTAAAACAGAGAGCTAGTGGGAAGCAGCCGCATAGCACAGGGAGATCAGCTCGGTGCTTTGTGACCAGCTAGAGGGGTGGGATAGGGAGGGTGGGAGGGAGGGAGACGCAAGAGGGAAGAGATATGGGAACATATGTATATAACTGATTCACTTTGTTATAAAGCAGAAACTAACACACCACTGTAAAGCAATTATACTCCTATAAAGATGTAAAAAAAAAAAAAAAGTTTATTCTACCTAAAGCCATCAACAAACAGTGCCAGGAATACTAGACACCAGTCTCCAAAGAACGACACTGGTCACCATCTACACTGCACATAAAGCTAACTAGAAGCGCTCAGTATTCCACATTGAACCCTTGCTCTGCTGAGAGCCCTGAAGATGCACCCCACCCGCCCAGCAGTCAGCTGCACAGGAAGATTCTCCACACTTGCTCATGTTTTCCTCTTCTGCAGTCTCCTCACCAGTGGTTCCTGAGAAAACCCAGCTCCTGTCAGGATGGACAATGCCTCATGGTCCAGAAACCTAAGCCCTGACAGGAGACAAAGCTCCTATCTGCTTGTCACAGAGCAAAGTCTGTGGCCAGGGTGCACCTGTGCCCCCAGGGTCAGACAGGTGGGTTCGGCGCCCCCTGTGGGTTGTGAGAAAATTGCCGGGAGTGCCGCACCCACAAACCCAGAGGCCTCATCTGGAAGGCAGTTCTGCTGTATATACTATGTTTGGAAATCCAAACTGAAATGGAGCCAAGTATCTCACTGTATCTTCTCCAAAGAGGGTTAAGGAGCAATTAATTACAAACCATATGTAATGAAATGAACGTAGACACAAACTTTACAACTTAAACCAAAATTCACACAAAATGCCCACAGACAAATTTAAATTACCAAACTATAAGAATCCTAGGAAAAAAAAAGACAATCTACATGACTTTGGGTCTGGTGACCTTATTCAGAAAACCGGAAGACAAACCACAAACTGCAAGAAACTATTTCCAAAACACATATCTGATAAAGGATTTGTACTCAAATTATGCCAACAACGCCATTAAAATTTGGTAAAGGTTGAAACACACACCTGCCCAAGAAGATAAACAGGCAGTAAATAAGCATACAAGAATATACTCAAGATGCTGGTGGAATGCGTGTACAACCAGTTTGGAAGACACTTTGGCAGTTTTTTCCAAATCTAAAAAGTCTCACCTTAGGATCCAAGAAGTGTACCTCTTGTATTTAGACAACTGCTTTGAAAAACTGTGTTCAAACCAAAACTAGCATCAAGTAATGCACAGCAGTTCTATTCATAATGGCTAAAAACTTAAAGATATCAGGAGGACCTTCTGTAGATGGATTCTAAGCAAATTAGGGCACATACATGTCAAGGGGAGCAGAATACACCACCCCAAAATATGCCCATTTGACAAAAGGATTTTTTTGGACTAATTTAAGAAATAGCACAACCAGGAGTATCTTTCAAAACCAAGTAGAAAATGCTCTTTTAGGAGGTACATTTACATTTATTAAGGATATCTCCATTTGTAAGGGTATGTCCCTCTCTGGACCAGGAATTGAATGATGACTAAATATCAAGAAAAGTTTGTTGGGACTTCCCTTCTGGTCCAGTGGTTAAGATTCCATGCTCCCAATGCAGGGGACCAGGGTTCAATCCCTGGTCAGGGAACTAGATCCCACATGCTGCAATTAAGAGCCCGCATGCCGCAACTAAAGATTCCACAGGCCGCAACTAAGACCCAGCGCAGCCAAATAAATAAATGTTTAAAAAATAAAAGAAACCTTTTCAATGAAATAGACCTGGATGTAAATCTGTGTAACAACCATACCCTTGTTTACTGGGCTTTGACTAATAACATCTCTTAAATGGCTGCCTCCATTCCCTAACATCTTTCTTTTGTTCTGAAGATAGCATTTAAGGTAACGGCTTGGGCCATTTCAGGGAGTGACTCAGTTTTCCTGGGTATCTTTCAAGTATACAAGAGGTACGCATGGTATATATTAAACTTCTGATTTTTTTCTCCAGTTCATCTGTCATTACAAGGGGGATCTCAATAAAGAACATAGAAGTGTAGAGGGAAAATTATTTTTCCTCTCATATACATGCAGTGCAATACTATTCAGAGATATAAAAGAATGGACGACCATCAACCCATGCAAAAAAAAAAAATAGATGCATCTAACACTTACATTGCTATGTGAAAGAATCCAGTCTGAAGAGCTTCACACCATATGACCTCCTTTATATAACATTCTAGAAAAGGCAAAACTGACACAGTAAACAGTTTACGGAATATGTGGTTGAAATAGTCCATATGATACTTTAGTGGTGAATACCTGTCACTATGCATTTGGCTACACCCACAGATTTTTACAATCCAACAAGTAATTTACAATCTATTCAAACTTAGCTACCTAGGATATGGGAGTGTCAAAGACTGGAATACAGAACGTAACAAAGAATCTAACTGATTCAGAAATGTATGAAAAAACTCACTGTTGGTAGTGGGACAAATGGGCTGACCTAAGTCAACTCTGGAAATGTACAGAATCTGTAGGCCAAAGACAAAATGTGCCATACATACACAGTGGACTCTATGTTCTTTCCCAGGAGGGGTAGCAGCTAACAGTACTGAAACTACTATATCAGTCGTCAAATGGAACAAGCACTGAATTTAATAAATGACAAATGGTGGAAGCCAGGTTTCTTCCCACTGGAGTTGGATGTTACAGTCAAACAAAGGGAGAAGGTTACAATACCCATGTCATAACAGATCTGCTTGGAGATATCAGTATAAACTATCTTTAGCCTACACATAGTTCCACATGGAAATCTTTATAATTATGTGTATATGCACAGGCTGGGATACATGCATGTATTTCTATGTACTGTCAGCTGAGCATATTTAGCTCCCACATGTAAGTTTTTAATACCATTCTCTAATAAAAGGAACAAGGCTTCTTTGAAGAAAGGGCTGATGCTAGGACTGAGACAGTAAATATATGAAGCAGGATAATCTTAAAATATCAGAAAGTAAAGAAGTACCAAAAATTTTTTAAACCCACAAAAGAAAAATTATGTAAAATGAAAACAAGAGCAAATGGAAAAAGCTCTCAACAGCCAAAGCAAGAATTAACTAAGCAGTCTAATAATGTAGTGCTGGATTATAACCAAAACTTTACAATAAATATTCACGTGTCCCAACTGGTATAAATAAATTACATAGTTTTTGATGAATGGTGTTTAATAGAAATCTCCTATGCAGAAAGCTTCTAAACAACGTATATAGCCACTCAGCTGTCCATCAAGGATGTGTAGCTAACCGCTCTCTCCTCAAGTGTGGCTTCTGCATTATGACTTCCTCCTACATAAGACACACAGCATGGACATGGGAAAAAATTAACCTCACTGTGGGAAAACTTGACAAACATTACTTCAGCTAGGTGACCAAAATTAAGAATATAAGGGAAAAGTTCCCTTAAGAGCCCATCCTCTTGATATATAGTGAAGAGGAAGCACTCCACCTCTGTGGTCTGCTTTTTTGAAGCCAAGTCTAACCACGACAAAACCACCAAGCAAATCCCAGCGCCCGGCAGTCTATACAATACCTGAGCAGCCCTCCTCCACGCTGTCAAGGTCGTGGAAACAAGGAGAGTCTGAGCAACTGTCAGAGCCCAGAAGAGTCTAAACAGACATGATGACCGCATGTCCTCTCAGATCCTGTAACAAGGAAAGGTATAAAAAGGGAACGTGAATAGGGACTTCAGTTAATAGTAAAGTATGAGTATTTGTTCATTATTTGTCATGATGCTGTAGAAAATTAGACAGGAAAAATTAAACGTCAAATAAGAGAAACCTACTGTAACAAACTGGAAATCTAGAGGAAAAGGGGGATTTCTTTGTAAAAACACATTACCCAAATGGACCCTAAATGAAGGAAAACACAAAAAGGCCAATTAACCACTGAGGAACCTCTTCCCCTACTGGCTATCCTATCACTGTTCCAGGCTTTCCCTCTCCCGGGACAGGGAAGGAGCAGGGACAGAGCTGTTTGGCAGCTCCCCTAGTATATGACCCCACCCAGTGTCTTCACCTCCCCCAGCCATGCCTACCCAGTGAGGACACCTGAGGAAGGGTCAGGGATTGACTCAGATGTATCAACCTGGACTCCTCTCAGCATGAACATCAACAGCATGATCTGAACAGACATCCCGCCAAGAAAGACATACAGATAGCAAAAGTCATACAGAAACAAGCTCAAGGGCTTCCCTGGTGGCGCAGTGGTTGAGGGTCTGCCTGCTGATGCGGGGCGCGCAGGTTCGTGCCCTGGTCAGGGAGGATCCTACGTGCCGCGGAGGGGCTGGGCCCATGAGCCATGGCCACTGAGCCTGCACGTCCGGAGCCTGTGCTCCACAACGGGAGAGACCACAGCAGTGAGAGGCCCGCATACAGCAAAAAATAAAAAAAGAAAGAAACAAGCTCAGCATCATATACCATTAGCGAATTACAAACTAAAATCATGAGCTATCACAGCACACCTGTTAGGACTGCTAAGCTCCAAAAATATGACAATACCAATTGCTAGAGGGTGAGCAACCAAAGGAACTCTCCCTCATAGCTGGGGGGATGCATGTGCAGCCACTTTGTAAGACAATTTGGCAGATTTTCCAAAGCTAAACAAGTCCACGTTGGGATCCAACAATCATGCTTCCAGCATTTAGGCAACTGCTTTGAAAATCTCTGTCCAAATGCAAACAAGGATGCAATTATGCACAGCAGCACTTCCATAATGGCTAAAAACTTGAAGAAATCAGGATATCCTTCAAAAGATGAATGCATAAGCAAATTGGGGTACATCCATGTCAAGGCGAGTAGAATATGCCACCCCAAAATATGTCTCTCTGGCATAAGGATTATTGGTCTGCTTAAAAAAAAAAAAAAAAAAAAAACGGGCTTCCCTGGTGACTCAGTGGTTAAGAGTCCACCTGCTGAATCAGTGAACACAGGTTTGAGCTCTGGTCCAGGAAGATCCCACATGCAGCAGATCAACTAAGCCTGTGAGCCACAAATACTGAGCCTGCGCTCTAGAGCCCGCGAGCCACAACTACTGAAGACCACACGCCTAGAGCCTGTGCTCCGCGAAAAGAAAAGCCACCACAATGAGAAGCCCACGCACCGCAATGAAGAGTAGCCCCTGCTTGCCACAACCAGAGAAAAGCCTGCACGAACGGAGACCCAATGCAGCAAAAAATAATAAATTTTTTTAAAAATCTCAGAAAACTGAGATTGCTGTTTTTTGAAGGACATTTACAACAGAGAAATCTCCATTTATAAGGGTATGTCCCTATTTGCACCAAAAATAGAAGGAAAATAAATCTTAAATAACTTTTCAATGGGAAAGTCCTGACTTAAATGTGCAAACAGTCATACCCTTGTTTACTGTGCTTTGCATGATAACCTGCCGTAACTGGCCTTCCCCCCCTTCCCCAGCATCTTTCTTCTGTTTTTAGCTGAAGACAGTATTTAAGGGGATGGTTTTGGTCATTTCAGGGAGTGAGTGACTCAGTTTTCCGTGGTATCCCTCCTGTATTCAGAAGGTATACATGTTATTAAACTTTGGCTTTTCTCCTGGTAATCTGTCTTTTATTACAGGGGCAGGGGTGCCTCAACCAAGAACCTAGAAAAGTAGAGGGAAAATTGTTTTTCCTCCCATACCCGTGCAGTGGAATACTCCTCAGCAGAAAGGAATGCACCAACAGCCTATGGAAAGACATGGATAAATCTTCAGTATACACTGCTAAGGGAAAGACTCCAGTCTGCGGAGGCTGCACACAGTATGACCCCATTTACGACATTCCGGGAAAGGCAAAGCTACGTAGATGATAAGCAGATCATGGGGTGGGGGTTTGAAGTAGTCCATGTGATACTCTAGGGTGGACACCTGTCACTATGCATTTGTCTAAGCCCACAGATGTGTACAGCCCAAGGGGCCAATCATCATCTATTCAAATTTAGTTATTTAGGATGTAGGAGTTCTGCAGGATGGAATACATAATGTCACAGAATCTAACTGTATTAGAAATATATGGAAACATCTCACTGTAGGGGATGGGATAAAAGGTGCTGACCTAAGTTCCCTTTGGAAATGAATGGAATCTGCAGACTAAAGGCAAAATGGACCGTATATAAACAGTGGGCTTTATTCTATGAAGTTCTTTCCAGGGTGTAGTAGCCAACAATTCTGAAACCTCTGCACATGTAACCTGGAAAGGAGCAATGCACAGATAAATGGCAGATGGTGGGAGCCAGGGAGCCAGCCACAGCCTTGCTGTGGGAGTGGGAAGTTACAGATAAGCAAGGGGAGAGCCTCTACCCTCGTAATCCTGGATCTGGGCTTCCTGGGAGGATGTTGACTGGCCGGGGAAAACACACAGATCTTCATGCTGGGAAGACCCTGAAGACAGGAATTTCACACCCCATCTTTCCACCCATACCTTCTGGAAACATTCAGCCCTCCATAATCAGTCAATTGCAGCGTTTAAGACATTGTCACCCCCAGGCAGATAAAGGAGCATGAAGGTCTTGCTTACCCCTAAGCTGTCCCAGAATCCAGGCCCTGGGGGTGGAGCCAGGTTGGGGGTTCCTGGGCCTCTGACCAGCAGGTGAGAGGAGGGAGGCAGACGGGTCCTGAGGACAGAGGTTCCCTCAAGTCTCTGAGCCCAGGAGCCCCGATGGGGTTCATTCCCAGTGCAGACATGGGCAGAGCCTGCAGTGGTTCTCTGTTCCACCTGGGCCCTTTGATGAAGCCATGGCAGCACTGGGCCCAGACGTCTCCTGGCGGTGTCTCAAACTCTGACACAGCGGTTTTACAAAGGGACAGGAGAATGGAGCTGAGCCCCTGACGGCCACTCCTTTCTGGCTGAGTTGCTTCCACCAGGACCACAGTCACCTGCACATAAGTTTGCTGTGACCTACCTGCCCCCCACTTTGCCTCTCCTGCCCCTCCCTGCGATGATTCCCGTGACATTTGCAGCCTGGACCCCTCTCCCAGGCCAGACGCCTCTGTCCAGTCACTGCACCTCCATCTCACCTTGGGGACTAACACGCCCCTCAGAGGACTGCGCCCGCAGCTCCGCACACCCAGGAGCAGCCCCACCTTCCCAGGTTGCTGAGCCCAGGCACCGGGTATAACCAAGCAGGAACCTACGGGGCCTTCCCAGGACAGACCCCTCCCCCAAATCCTCTGCTGTACGTCCTCTCTGAAGTACCTGGATAACAGGGCCTGATGCACGCTTCCTCCACCACGAAGTGGAAGAAATTAACTACTTGATGATCATGAACAGGTAGCCCCGGAGCTTCTGGCGCCTAAGAATTTATAATGTTAACCGCCTGTTACTTCACCATCAACCAGAGAATTGTACACCAGCAGATCACATACCCTGCGACGCCCCTCCTTCACCTGGCCTTTAACGTTGCTTTACTGAAATCCTTCAGGGAGCTTGGGGCTTTAGAGCACAAGCCGCCTGTCCTCCTTATATTGGCACTTTTACAATTAAAGCTGCCCTTTCCTTCACCACACCCGGTGTCAGTAGACTGCCTTTACTGCACTTGGGCAAGACGACCCACATTTTGTTCGGTAACACTGGGGTCTCCCCAGCTCCCACTCTCCTTGTGCCCCAGTGACTGTCATCTGCTCCTCCAGTCTTGTTGCAGCAAAAGTAGAAATGAAGTTTTCCTTCCCCTGAGAACAAGGAAAACAAAGGGAACAGCGAACAGGCTAGAGAAGAAATGTAACCTGGCCTGAAAGAGTTCATCACTCCTTGTTTTACTTTGTCACTAATCTGTAATAACAACATTTGTACGTTACAAAGCTAACCTCACTCCCTGACACTATGTAATTTACATTCGGCACTCATCACCCCTGACTCCCTGTGAGTTACATCCCCTGCCTCTCACTGCCTAACCTTATGGCCAGCACTTACATAACAGCCCCTCATAACAACTCACCCCCTATAGTATTTGCATTTCAGAAACGAGGTCACCACCGATAAACCAGAGGCAAACGTATGCAATTATCAGACTGCTGGACCCCGATTACCAGGCGGCCTGATGCCAGCTATGACTGTTTTGAAATAATGCAAAGGAAAGGAGGAATGCAAGACCTTCACTAATTTTATCTTCATCCTATACCCCGAACTACGAGAGCTCCACATATAAAATCCTCTCTGATTCTCAAGGAGGGGGGTGGGTGCCCAGTACTTGAGGTGCTAGCCAGCTGTGTCTTCCCTTCTGCCTGGCACAAAAATAAACTTTCCACATCATTCCACAAAAAAACTATCAGAAATAATAAATGAATTCAGTAAAGACGCAAAATCAGTACACACAACTCAACTGCATTTCTAAACACTAATAATGAAGCATCAGAAAGAGAAAAAAAACCCTATTTACAACTGCATCAAAGAGAACAAAATACCAAGGAATAAATTTAACTGAGGATGTGAAAGACCTGAAAACTTTAAGGCCCTGATGAAGACACTGAAGAAGACACAAGTCGTGGAAAGACACCCCGTGCTCATGGAATGCAAGAATTACTGTTGCTAAAATGTCCGTTCCACCCAAAGCGGTGCACACAGGGAAGGCAGGCCGTCCTGAAATTCCAAAGGTGTTTTCACAGAAATGGAGCAAATCCTCCTAAGATGTGTGTGGAGCCACAAAGGACCCCGAAGAGCCAAGGCGACCCTGAGAAAGGAGAGAACTGGCCGCACGCATCTCCCTCCCTGACTTCACACTTCATCACGAAGCTACAGTCCCCAAAACAGTGCGGAACTGGCTCAAAACAGGCGCACAGACCAGAGGGACGGGACGGAGAGCCCAGAACCCACCCCGCACGGGGGGGGGGGGGCGTTAAGTTACGACAAGGGGGCCAGGGACACGCCGAGCGGAAGGGCAGCCCCTCGGTAAACGGTGCGGGGAAGACTGCACACCCCATAACCCACGCGGCTCCACCGCGCACCAGCCTGACCAAAAACCCAGCTTTGCACACCAAGCCCTTCCTGGGTCGCAGGAAGACGGACCCCCGCAGCCGTCAGTCGCCCCCAGGAGGCTTCTCCCCACTTTTCCTCACTGCCTCCTCGCCTGTTCCTCCCACGTCGCCTGCGTCCTCAGGAAACCCAGCTCCTGTCAGCGTGGACGCAGCCCCACGTTGTCCTGAAGCCGAAACCCCAGCAAGGAGGAGACCGAGCGCCTGTCAGCAGCCGCAGCCCAGCGGTGCCTGAGGAGACACAACTCCCCTCAGCTGCGCTCAGAGCCGCGTCCGCGGGAAACGCGCATTCGCTGTGGGTCAGAGAGGTGGGCTCCTCGCCACCCTGTGGTCAGTGCGGGAAGTGCTAGCCGCGCCTCCCTCACGGGTCACTGGAGACAGCGCCCCCTGCTGGCAGAACTGCCGAACCCATTAAATTGTGGAAATTCAAACAAATGAAGACAATATCCCATAGCTTCTCCAAAGTAGTTAAGGAACAATGAATTGGAAACCATATAGAATAAAATGAATGTACACACAAGCTTTACAACTTACACCAAATTCACTCAAAATGATTCAGAGACAAGTTTTAAATGCAAAACTATTCAAAATTATAGCAGAAAACATAAAAGAAAATTGATATGAGCTTCGGTTTGGTCATGCAGGTCACAAGCCTTGTGGTTTTAACACACGACACGGAAAAGCAGTCCAGAAAGAAAAACAAGGGATTCTGTGGACTTTATGAAATTAAAGATTTCTACTGTGTGAAAAACCTCATTCAGAAAATCGAAAAACAACACACACCGGCGGGGGGGGGAATCTGCCAATGTATCTAATAAAGAATTTGTCTCAAAATATACAAAGAGCTCCAAGAGAACCCCATTAAAAATAGGGAAAGCTCTAAATGGACACCTGGTCAAAGAAGGTACACAGATCATATACAAAACTACGCCCAGGACTGGGGGGCAGAGAAACAGTGGTCCACTTCAACTCCCTGAGTCATGTGTGACCCAGGACTAGTCCTGTCCTTCCTGGAGGCCTCAGAGAGATGGGGAGGGAGGAAGGGGAAGAGGGCGAATTCTGCTTAAACCTAACTCCAACCCTGACCACTCTCACCACTTTCATTCAACATGGTCTACGAAGTCCTAGACATAGTAATTAGATGAGAAAAAGAAATAAAAGGAATCCAATGGCAGAGGAAAAAATAAAACTGTCACTGTTTGTAGATGAGATGATGTTTTATATTTCATTTACTTATTTATTTATTTATTCATTTATTTATTCTGGTTGTGCTGGGTCTTAGTTGTGGCAGGTGAGCTCCTTAGTTGCGGCAGGCGGGCTCCGTAGTTGTGGCATGCAAACTCTTAGTTCTGGCATGCATGTGGGATCTAGTTCCCTGACCAGGGATCGAACCCAGGCCCCCTGCATTGGGAGCGCGGAGTCTTAACCACTGGACAACAGGGGAAGTCCCGACATGATGTTTTATATAGAAAATCCTGAAGATGACCCCCCAAAACAAATAGAATTCATTGGAAAATTCAGTTAAGTTGCAGGATACAAAATTAACCTCTAGAAATCGGTTGCATCTCTATCCACTGGCAACAAACTATCAGAATGAGAAATTAAGAAAACAACCCCATTGACAATGATATTAACAAAAATGAAATACCTAGGAATACATCTAACCCAGGAGGTAAAGGACCTGTACTCAGAAAACTGGAAGACACTGATGAAAGAAATTGGAGACGACACAAACAAATGGACAGATATAATGTGTTCATGGATTGGAAGAATTCATATTGTTAAAATGATTCCACACCCCAGAGCAATCTAGAGATTTGACGCCATTCCTATCAAAACACCAACGGAATTTTATGAGAACTAAAACAAAGAATTCTAATATGTGTAAGGAAACAGAAAAGAACCTGAATAGTCAATACGATCTTAAGAAAGAAGCACAAACTTGGACATATCAAGTTTCAAACTATACTACATATCTAGAATAATCAAGACAGTATGGTATAGGAACATAAGAAATACACATAGATCCATGGAACAGAATTGAGAGCCCCAAAATAAACATATGCATATATGGTCAATTCATCTATGACAACGCAGGTGAGACTATACAGTGGGGAAAAGATAGCCTCTTCAATGAATGGTGGTGGGAAAACTGGACAACTACATGCACAAGAATCAAACTGGAATCCTTTCTTATACCACCTACACAAGCAACCTCAAAGTGAATCAAATACTTCAGTGTAAGACCTGAAGCCATAAAGCTCCTCAAAGAAAACGTAAGCAGTCTGCTCTTTGACATCAGTCTTAGCAATATTTTCTGGATCTGTCTCCCCAAGGAAGGGGAACAAAAGCAGAATAAACCAATGGGACTCCATCCAACTTTAAAGTTTTTCAATGGCAAAGGAAACCATCCACAAAATGAAGAGGCAGCCTACCGAATGTGAGAAAATATTTGCAAACAATATGTCTGAAAAGGGGTTCATATCCAAAATAGATGAAGAACTCAGACAACTGAACCTCCAAAAACCAAAAACCCAATTAAAAATTGGGACCGAACATTTTTCCAAACAGTACGTACAGATGGCCAAGAGACATATGAAACTATGACCAATATCACTTATCATCAGGGAAACGCACATCAAAAGAACAATGAGATTCACAGCTAAAAACTTAGCTATCCTCCAAAAGACAACAAATAACAAGCCTTGGCGAGGATGAGGAGAACCCTCACGCATTCTCTTGGGAATGCTCATCGGTGCAGCTACTGTGGAAAACAATACAAAGAACTACCATATGATGCAGGAATTACACTTGGGGGTATCTTTCTGAAGGAAACAAAAACACGAATTCAAAAAGATATACACAGGGAGATCAGCTCGGTGCTTTGTGACCACCTAGAGGGGTGGGATAGGGAGGGTGGGACGGAGGGAGACCCAAGAGGGAAAAGATATGGGAACATATGTATAACTGATGCACTTTGTTATAAAGCAGAAACTAACACACCATTGTAAAGCAATTATACTCCAATAAAGATGTAAAAAGAAAAAAGAAAAGAAAAACAAAATACAGGAATGCATCTAAATCACATCTACAATGGACACCTAGGTTTATCTTGTATGTCTGAACCATAGTTACTCCTTTTTGACTGTCAAATGCATTCCCCTCCTCAGTGCCAAAGCAGATGTACAATTCATATCCAAAAGGCCACAAAACAGGCCACTTTGGTCAGTAAAATTTAAGTTAAACCATGTATAAGCCAGAGTGACTTCCTCACCCCTCAATATGTGAAGAGTTTTTTTCCCTTTTGATTACAAGTCTTTCAATAGAAAGCATTGATGATCAAAAGGTCAATCCCTCAGTGCCAGAATGATTCAGCTGTTTGGCCCAGGTATAGATCATGTTCCTCAGCGCTAGGCCTCCTTTATATCTGCCTAGTTAATCCACATTGGGGGAACACTGATCAGGTATCGTGAACATGCTCAGAGGAATGTTAATGAGAAAACGCTTTATACAGGCCATACATTTTATTATTCATACCCAATTGCCACACAAGCGTTGCACGTGTGCTTTTAGCAGTAGACCTACAGCAAACAGTGATACATCATGAGTAGTTACATTCTCATAACTTCACTAGGTAGTTTTCCTTTCCTCTTAAACATCAGGGCAAAATGAAGCCAACACTGTATCTTTCATAAATACACACTTCCATACAGAGGTGTCATTTATCCAACTGCTCCAAGTCCTAAGTAGCTTCAGGGGAAGGACTTCCCTGTGTCTGGAAAACACAGATCAAAGCCAGTAACAAAAAAACAAAAACATTATAACTGTATTCACCAGTTCACTCAGTAACCAATCCTTCTGTTAACTTTTTATGAAGCCATCCGATTCTCCATTAAGATGTTTCATTTCTTACCCAGTTTGGCATTATGATATGAAATTTACCAGAGACCTGTGCTTGTCAAAAGGTCCTTCACATAGATCTTCTTGAAGATGGAGCACTTTTGCAAAATGTTAGAGCACAACAGTAACTATCTATAAATCACATAAAGACTCAAAAGGTCATGGTTAAACATTTGATCACAGTGTAAATGACAAAAGAAACCATTATTGCTGTTACATACAACATTTAAAAATAACTAGAATTATGACTGATAACATTTTACCAGGACATACTAGAGTTTTAGGAATTCTATGTAATTTAACATACTAATCAAACATTTCTCTCTGAGATGGCTCAAGGGCCTTCGAAAGCAGCTCAAAGTTAGCTGGAGATCAAAAGAACTGTTAGAATCGGCCAAACAACACTTATTCACTGAACCAAAGTAAAGAGATTTCAAACAAAAGTACAGATCACAGACACAGGCAGAGGAACTCACAAGCTGTTCACAATCAAAAGCAGCATTCCAAGGAAACTTTGGAGGGAGAAACCAAATCCAGGCTTGCCCTGACCCACGTCCAACAAAATCCATCTTAGAAAATCCTGGTCATGCACAACTCTTTCCTCAGTGTTCCCTTTGCACAAATGTTCATCACCTTCTGTATCCATCTTATGTTGCCCCTTACTTTTTTCCGCATTCAGACACAACCAGCTCTACTACAAAGGGACTTTCTTTTCTCTTTGTACCATCAGCCTGTTACCTAGCTGCTCACTTTCTTTATTACGTAGCTTCATAAATGCTTGAACATATGGAGCTTCTTTTGTCTCACTCTTCCTGTGACAACATAACTCTAGCTGAAGGATAGTATAGTCATTTAGGCTACCATTCAAAGACCACCATTCCTCATTTTTCAAGAATGTATCCATACATTGGACAGACAAAATGACAATAGAATTTCATTCTTTTCTTAGTCTTAGGTTTACAACTATAGGTCGACCAGCCTGCCAGGATTTTGCCCATTGGCTGTCACATGGAACTGAAGAAGAAGCACTTCTTATGCTTGAACCATAGAACACTCACACACGGACTAAAAACAAAACAAAATCCTAAACACCAACGGAATCCTCAAACCAAAGGAGCCAGAAACCAAACAGCACAAGACTCAAATCAGCTTCCAAGTCTCAACTTAGCCTTTGACCTCTGTCCAAGTGGTGCACCTTCCAAATGAGATTTCCTGGAATGAAAAGTCACCCAAATGGGAACCAAGGTTCCCCCAAATGTACAGGGCTAAAAGGACCTCAGACTGCATGCCAGGGGAGTTACCACACGCTGGCTGAGGAGCTGCAACCTCCCAAATGCTATTTTTCTGGTTCCCCAAAATAATCCCTTGGAGTAGGACATTAGGGGCAGCGCAGGCAGGAGGAAGAGAGGAACGTCCTCAATGCAAAGATGGCCTCGGCAGCTGCTAGGGTGGTCCCTCTTCCACCATCTATTCCTGCCCCAGAATTCTAACTACTGGGATGATTGGGGCTCGGCCTTTCCAGGCAAGGGTCCCAGGTGGTCTGGCCTCTAAAGGAATTCTCCAACCCTACACTCTCTCGAAAGAGGCTGGTGTGGAGAAAATCTCAGTGTCTGATCAAGTCAGGGGACTCATAGGGGCCATCCCGAAGTCAGCCACACACTGGGTACTGAATTTGATGTCGAAAACTCGACCTCTGTGCACCAGTGCCAAATCGAATCTCATAGAGAGAGGTTTGGAGGAAGTAGAAAAGAATAGCTTTACTGCTTTCACAGCCAAAGGGGGACACAGAAAACTCGTGCCCTCAAAAACCGTGCGTCCCAATGCAGTAGGATCTGGTGAGGAGTTTCACAGCAATGGTTTAAGGACACACTTGCTCCTAAGGATTAGTGTGTGTACAGGGCCTTAACTCCCTCTAATCTGGCCTCATATGGTCTCTTGATGAGCTTCTCTGAAATAAAGAAGACTAAAATCTTCTATTTTGTGGGGGTTTTAGGTTGCTAAAGAGCCCAAAGATACTCTTACCTGTATCCCTTGAGGCAAAACCAGGATCCTGCCCCAAGGCTGCACTATTGTTTCTTGACAGTTCCTCCCTTTTCTCTGCATCCCCTCCCTTCCCTGATTAGCAACTGTTCCGAACCTGCCCTTTGGAACTCAGGGAAGGTCCTGGAGTCTCTAGCCTAAGACCCTGTCACTACACCTAACTCAGTCCCTGACACTGTCTCTAACTAAGGCCCTGCTGCCATCAATATTTAAGTCCTGACATTATCCTGAGCTAATACACTGACCCTTCTATTACCAAGGTCCTGAAACTGTCGCAAGGTAAGCTGTGACACTGTCCCTAAGTGAGGCCCTGAGGCTGTCCCTAAAAGAGGCCCTGATAATGTCTTTAACGAAGACCCTAAGGCTGATCCTACAGAGGCCCTTATCCTGCTCCTAGGTCATGACCTGACACTGTACCTCACTCAGGCCCTAAAGATAGGCCTCACTTAGGCCCTGTTGCCGTACCTTAGTTAGGCTCTGATGCTATCCCTACATCAAGCCCAGACGCTGGTCCTGATTAAGGCCCTGAAACTGGTCCTAACTAAGGCCCTGATGCTCTCAATAACTAAGCTCTTCACACTATCCCTGGCTCATTTCCTGACACTATCCCTGGCCTGGAATCTGACTCTGTCCCAAGCTAATTTCCTGCCTCTTATCCTCACTGAAGCCCTAATGCTCTCCGTAACTAAGGCCCAGACTAGTCCTAACTAAGGCCCTGACACTGTCTCTAACTAAGGCCCGGAATCTGTCCCTAATATAGGCCCTGCTGCTGGCAATAACTAAAATCTAGACACTATCCTGAGCTAATACCTGACCCATTTCTAACCAAGGTCCTGACACTGTCCCTAAGAAAGCCCTGTCGCTGTCCCTAAGTGAAGGCCTGAGGCTGTGCCTAACTCAGGCCCTGAAGCTATGCCTAACTGAGGCCTTGACAATGCGACTACCTCAGGCCCTGATCATGTCTTTAACTAAGACCCTAATGCTGATCCAACAAATTTCCTGATGCGGCTCCTACATCATGCCCTGACAGTGTCCCCAGCTAACAGCCTGACACTAGGCCTCACTCAGGCCCTGTTGCTCTCCCTAAGTCAGGCACTGATGCTCTCCCTACCTGAAGCCCTGATACTGGTTCTAATTAAGGCCCTGATACTCTCAGTGACTAATGTCTTGATGCTATCTCTAGGTCATTTCCTGACACGATCCCTAAACTTTCCCCTAACCCTGTCCCTAGCAACTGTCCTGCCTCTTATGCTAACTGAAGCCCTTATGCTGTGCCTAACTCAGGCCCTGAATTTAGTCCCAAGGTTGCGACACTGTCCCTAAGGCCTAGATGCTCGTCCTAAATCTGGCCCTGACACTGTACCTAACAGAGGCACATATGCTAGTCCTAACTAAGGCCTTGACACTATCCCTAACTAAGGCCCTACTGCTGTCAATATCTAATGTCCTGACACTATCCTGAACTAATTTCCTGACCCATCTCTTACCAAGGTCCTGAAACTTTCCCTAAGTAAGCCCTGACGCTGTCCCTAAGTGAGGCACTGAGGCTGTCCCTAACAGAGGCCCTGATAACGGCTTTAGCAAAGCCCCTGACATTGAACCTACCAAGGCCCTTATGCTGCTCCTAAGTTATGCCGTGACACTGTCCCTAGCTAAGGCCCTGATGGTAGGCCTCGCTCAAGCCCTGTCACTCTCCCTAAGTCCAGCTCTGATGCTGCCCCTACCTGACGTCCTGACGCTGGTCCTAAATTAGGCACTGATGCTCTAAGTAGCTATGGTCTTGACACTATCCCTACGTCATTTCCTGACGCTATCCCTAGACCTTAACCTAACCTTGTCTTTACCTAATGTCGAGCCTCTTATGCTAACTAAATCCCTGATGCTGTTCCTAACTAAGGCCCTGAATTTAGTCCCGAGGCCGTGAACCTGTCCCTAACTAAGGCCTGGAGGCTGTCCTTAACAAAGGCCCTCAACTTATCTTTAACTGAGGCCCTGACACTCTCCCTAATTAAGGACTGAGGCTTTCTCTAACTAAGGCCCTGAGTCTGTCTTTAACTACTGGCCTACTCTTTCCCTAACAAAGGTCCTGACACAGTCCTTAACTGAGACCCTGACACGGTCCCTAATAACTTGAGCTGTTCCTCATTAATGCCCTGATGCGGCCCATAAATGATGTACTGAAGACGGCACTAAGGTCCAGACGATGTCACTAATGACCCAAAATGTCTCTTACTAAGGCCCTCAAATTACCTCTAACTGAGGCCCTAAAGATGTCCATAACTAAGGCCCTGACACTATCTCTAACTAAGACCCTCAAGTTATCTTGAACTGAGGCCATGACAGTGTGCCTAACGAAGGACTTGACACTGTCTCTAACTAAGGCCCTGAGCCTGTCTTTACCTAATGGCCTCACTCTCTCCCCAACTACTCCCTGACGCTGCCCCTACCCAAGGCCCTGACAGTGTGCCTAATTGCCTGAGCTGTCTTTCACTAATACCCTGACCCTGTCCATAACTAACGCCCTGATGATGTCCCTAACGAACAGCCTGAAGTGTCTCTTACTAAGGCCCTCAAGTTTTTCTCTGAGGCCCTGACACTCTCCCTAATTAAGGCCTTGACACTGTCTGTAAGTAATGGCCTGATATAGCTCCTACCTGAGATGCTGATGCTCTCACTAAGACCTTGAAGTCTCTACCTGAGAAGCTGACACTGTGTAACTAATTTCCTGACTTTTTCCTTAACTAACATCCTAATTTTGTCCCTAAATAATGCCCTGACACTGGTCCTAACTACGGCCCTGACGCTGACCCTATCTAAGGCCCTGACGATGTCCCTCATAGACTTAGATGTCCCTCACTGGGGTCCTGATCCTGTCCATTACTAAGGCCCTGAATATGTGCCTGAGGATGTCTCTGACCCTTTCCTAAGGCCCTGACCCTCTTCCTAACTAAGGGTCTTGATGTTGTCTCTACAGAAGGCCCTGACACTGCCCCTAAATAACGGCCTGACACTGGTCCCAAGTATGGACCTGATCCTGTCCATAACTAAGGCCCTGAGGATGTCCCTCATTATGTCTCTGACACTGCCCTTAATAAGCCCCTGACACTGTCCCTAGCTAATGGCCTAAGCTATAATTTACAAAGTCCCTAACACTATCCCCAAGACTGTGACATCCTCCCTAACTTAGGCTTTGATGCTGTCCCTTAGTGCCTAAGCGGTCACAAAATAACACCCTGATTCTGTCCCTAAGGCCCTGAATATATCCCTAAGAAAGTCTCTGAAGTGTCCCTAACTAACGGCCTAAACTGTCTCTTACGAAGGCCCTCAAGTGATCTCTGAAGGCCTGACAACACTGTCCCTAACTAAGGCCCTGTGGCTGGCCCTAACTAACGTCCCAATGGTCTTCCTAACTAAGGCCTTGATGCCGATTCTACCTGAGGCCCTAAAACTGTCTGTAACTAATGACCTCTTTCCCTAACACCCTAATTTTGTTCCTCATTAATGCCCTGACACTGGTCAATACTACAGCCCTGATGCTGGCCCAATCTAAGGCCTTGATGATGTCCCTAATAGCCTTAGGATGTCCCTCACTGTTGGCCTGACCCTGTCCCTCACCAAGGCCCTGACCCTCTTCCTAACTAAGGCTGTGATGATGTCTCTACCTGAGGCACTGTCACTGTCTATAATAACGGCCGACTCTTTCCCTAACACGCTGATGCTGTCCCTAATAGCCTCATGTACCTCTCAATAACGCCCTGATCCTGTCCATAACCAAGGCCCTGAATATGTCCCTAAGTATGCCTCTGACGCTGTCCTTAACTAAGGCCCTGATGCTCTCTCTACCTAAAGCATTGACACTATCTATAATAATGGCCTCTTTCCCTAACTAATACCCTGATGCTATCCCTAACTGAGGCCCTGAAGATGTCCCTAATACCCTTAGGTGTTCCTCTGTATCACCCTGATCCTGTCCATAACTAAGGCCCTGAATATGTCCCTAAGTAAGTCTCTGACGCTGTCCCTAACTAAGGCCGTGATGCTGTCTCTACCTCAGAATCTGAAATTCTAATGTCCTGACTCTCCCTAACGAACATCCTGACGCTGCCCCTAAGTGAGGCCCCGACACTCTTCTTAACTAAGGACTTGCCGCTGTCCCTACCTAAAACCCTGACACTGTCTGTAACTAATGACCTGACTCGTTCCCTAACTAACACCCTAGTTTTGGCCCTAACTGACGCCCTGACACTGGTTCTAATTATGGCCATGATGCTGGCTCTAAAGCCCTGAAGATATCCCTAAGTAACAGCCTGAACTGTGTCTAACTAAGGCTCTCACGTTGTCTCTAAGTGAAGCACTGACACTGTCCCTAACTTAGGCCCTGATGCTGTCCCTTATAGTCTAAGCTGTCACCAAATAATGCCCTGATCCTGTCCATAAGTAAGGCCCTGAATATGTCCCTAAGTAAGTCTCTGACGCTGTCCCTAACTAAGGCCGTGATGCTGTCTCTACCTCAGAATCTGAAATTCTAATGTCCTGACTCTCCCTAACGAACATCCTGACGCTGCCCCTAAGTGAGGCCCCGACACTCTTCTTAACTAAGGACTTGCCGCTGTCCCTACCTAAAACCCTGACACTGTCTGTAACTAATGACCTGACTCGTTCCCTAACTAACACCCTAGTTTTGGCCCTAACTGACGCCCTGACACTGGTTCTAATTATGGCCATGATGCTGGCTCTAAAGCCCTGAAGATATCCCTAAGTAACAGCCTGAACTGTGTCTAACTAAGGCTCTCACGTTGTCTCTAAGTGAAGCACTGACACTGTCCCTAACTTAGGCCCTGATGCTGTCCCTTATAGTCTAAGCTGTCACCAAATAATGCCCTGATCCTGTCCATAAGTAAGGCCCTGAATATGTCCCTAAGTGCATCTCTGACGATGTCCTGAACAGCCTGAACTCTCTTCAAGTTATCTCTGAGGCTCTGACACTGGCCCTTCCTAAGGCCTCACCCCGGGTTGTCCCAGGCTGCTGGGCAGCTTTCTCTTGTCCACATCTCTAGCCAGCTGCCTGCCATCAGCCACTCTAAGATTCTGCAATGCAGTAGTCCCATGTGGGATGTGCCTGTGTAGGCTCACCTGCGGGAGGAGAGTCATGGCCACTCTGCCCTCCAGGGGGCTGCGGTCAGGGTAGGAGTCTCTCAGCCAGTGTCTGGACACAGGTTTCTGTGTCCTTGTTTGTTGTAAATCCCTTGGAGTTACCTCTAACATTTTTTAAATGGCTATCCCCCTCAGCATATTTATAATATAAATTATTTACCACACTAAAATCCAGGAATGACATTATTAGAATGAGCAGGAGACACTGGATGCCCCCCAATGATCTATTACTTGGAGGATTTAAAATTCTAATGAGAAAACACTCACTCTCCTCACCCTCTTGGGCATCAGCACAAGGCGGGAATCAGCTGCATCCTTTATTTATCCCTCTGAGTTTCCAGAACTTTTCCTTCGAGAAGAAATCTCTGGGCTCTGCGGGAACTGTGAGTGGTGGCCGTCAGGTAAATCTGAGACTGAAAAGCAAGAGGAAGAGAGACAGAGGAGATGAGAATCGGTGACAGGGAGAAGCAGGGGCGTCCAGGTTCAATCTCAGGCTGAGAGTCTGGGTTAGTCTCCAGCGAAGCTAAGGACCACCAGGGTCTGGCCCCACTGGCCTTGTCACCTGGTGTGGGGACTGGCGACAGCCAAACCCCCATGGCCACTCTCAGAGAAATCAGGGAGGTGGGAGGGCACCCCTGAGAGCCAGATGGAAAATGGTCATGCTGTGAAATAATAAGATACCCTTTCAGAAAAGTGAAGACTGTTCTCTTGGTTCTCAAAGACTTGCAAATACTCTGTGTCCTTCAGGAGGCATGCTGAAGCCTTCAGCCTTTCAGGGCAGTAATGGGAGTGCATCTGGGCTCAAAACCATCCAGCACTCACTCCCTGAGGGTGCTGAGGATGACCTGTGTCCACCCCTCAGGTGCTGTGGGGCCTGAAATCCCCTGATCACCGAGGATGGGAGGGGCCGCACAGACACTGCACTGGACCACCGGGGGCTTGGCTGCTGGGCTACAGTCCTTTATCAGATACATGGTTTGCAAACATCTTGGGCCATTTTGGATGGTGGATTATCTTATTCCTTGCTCCTTTTATACACAACGGTTTTTCACTTTGAGGAAGTCCAATTCATCTATTTTGTCTTTTGTTGCTTGTGCTTTTGGTAGATCTAAGAAATCATGACCAAATCCAAGGTCATGAAGATGTACTCTCATGTTTTCTTCTATGAGTTTTATAATTTTGGTTCTTGCATCTAGGTCTTTGGTCCATTTTGCATTGATTTTGTATATGGGGTGGGGGGAGGTAAGGGTCCAACTTTCCTCTTCTGTATGTGGGTATCCAGTTGTTCCAGAACCTGTGCTCACTGTTTGGGTGAAAATACCTGCAAATGATGCGACCAACAAGGGCTTAATTCTAAAATATACAAACAGCTCATACAACTCAAAAACGAAAAAAAATTTTAAAAATAGGCAGAAGGTCTAAACAGACATTTCTCCAAAGACATACAGATGGCCAAGAGGCACCTGAAAAGACGCTCCACATCACTAATTATTAGAGAATGCAAATCAAAACTACAGTGAGTTACCACCTCACAGTGGTCAGAATGGCCATCATTAAAATGTCTAGAAATAAATGCTGGAAGGAGTGTGGAGAAAAGGGAACCCTCCTACACTACTGGTGGGAATGTAAATTGATGCAGCCACTATGGAAAACAGTATGGAGGTTCCTCAAAAACTAAAAATAGAATTACCATATGAACTAGCAATCCCACTCCTGGGCACACATCCAGACAAAACTATAATTCGAAAAGATACGTGCACCCCAGCATTCACAGCAGCACTCTTCACAATAGCCAAGATATGGAAGCAACCTGAACGTCCCTCAACAGATGAATGGATATAGAAGATGTGGTACATATATACAATGGAATATTACTCAGCCATAAAACAGAATGAAATAATGTCATTTGCAGCTACATGGATGGACCTAGAGGTTATCATACAAAGTGAAGTAAGTCAGACAGAGAACAACAAATACCATATGATATCACTTATATCTGGATTATAAAATGAGACCCAAATGAACCTATCTGCAGAACAAAAACAGACTCACAAATATAGAAAACAGACTCGTGGTTGTCAAGGGGAAGACAGGGGAGAGGGATGGATTGGGAGTTTGGGATTAGTAGATGCAAATTATTTTATATAGGATGGATAAACAAGGTCTTACTGTACAGCACTATATTCAATACCCTGTAATTAACCATAATGGAAAAGAATATGAAAAATATGTATAGGGCTTCCCTGGTGGCGCAGTGGTTGAGAGTCCGCCTGCCAAAGCAAGGGACACGGGTTAGTGCCCCGGTCCAGGAGGATCCCACATGCCGCAGAGCGGCTAGGCCCGCGAGCCATGGCCGCTGAGCCTGCGCATCTGGAGCCTGTGCTCCACAATGGGAGAGGCCACAACAGTGAGAGGCCCGCGTACTGCAAAAACAAAAACAAAAAACTATATATATATATATATATGTATATATGTATATATGTATGTATGTATATATGAATCACTTTGCTGTACAGTAGAAATTAACACAACATTGTAGGTCAACTATACTTCAGTATCAATTAGTTTGAAGGCACTTTTATAAATTAGGTCTTATTTCTCTTGTCCTTTCATCCTGGGACAAATGTATAACAGAAACATTTGTTTACCTCCAGTAATAACCTGGATTACTCCAGGATGAACTCGTATCACACAGAACTTTAATTGTTGAACAAACCATGAATACCAGTTACACCATGGGATGTCCTGATCCAATATGAAGTTTGTAAACCTTGTATCAAGCCTGCAGAATTCACTAAATTTGGAAATTCAAACTGAAATGAAGCCACCTACCCCATGACTTCTCCACAACTAGTTATACAACATCAATTGGAAACCATATACAATCAAATGAATGTAGACAAACAACTATAGCCTTCCTTTTCCTTTTAGATGAAGACGGTATTTAAGGTGATGTCTTGGGCCGTTTCAGGGTGTTACTCAATTTCCTGGGTATCTGCCATGCACACAGGAGGTACACATGTTAGTTAACTTTGTGCAACTATATGAAGGTAGTTAATACCACAAAACTGTATACGTAATGTGAATTAATTGCTAAAGTCGCGTTTTGTATTTTCAATGACAATGAAAAAAAAGTGCAGCGCTGATATTTGTTACAAAAATGAACATTAAAAACATTCTTAGTGAAAAAAGCCATACAGAAAAGGCCACCTAGATCCCATATTCATCTTGCCCGCTTCAAATCCATCAAGGTTGTCCAAATGAGGGAGAAACTCAGGAATGGTTCCAGAAAAAGAAAACTGGATCAGGAGGAAAAAGACATTTCCATACAGTTGGGAGAGCAGGTGAAAGCTGAAGTGGGGCTGAGTATTAAATTATAATGTGGACATCAGGATTTCTTCATTTAGGGGTTATGTGCTGGTTCCGTGGGCAAAACACACCGAGCATTTTGTGTGAAGTGGCAAACGTGAGTACTTTTTGCCATTACTGCAACTTTTCGGTACATTTTAAATTACTGTAAAGTAAATTACTTTTCTAGACAACCATGTCAGTATCATGCCAGAAACTCAGATAAGACAGATATCAAATTTTGTTATAGAGGCCAAGACTTACCCAGACCACGTTCAACCAAAGTTGTGATACTTATTTCCCTTGTCGGAGTCTGCATGGTATGAAGAGGCACCGTGGGAAGAGTATATTAGTAGCTACCATCTCTTGGGTCCTGTGGATTACCTGGGGTGCAGTAGAAACTATGAGATTTTAGTATTTAAATTTTTCACATTACTTCAAAAAATATGTTAAAAAATAAATTCAGTAAAGTTGCAAAATATGGAATCAATATACACAAATCAGTTATGTTTCTATACACTAATAATGATCCACCAGCAAGAAAAATTAAGTAAACAATCCCATTTACAATTCCATCAAAAAGAACGAACTATTTAGCAATAAATTTAACCAAGGACATGAAAGACCTATACTCAGAAAACTATAAAGCATTGATAAAGAAACTGAAGACACAATATAAAACAATATTCCACGCTCATGCTTCAGAAAAATTACTATTATTAAAGTGTTTGGGAGAGGGGGAAGATGGCGGAAGAGTAAGACGTGGAGATCACCTTCCTCCCCACAAATACACCATCTACATCTCCACGTGGAACAACTCCTACAGAACACCTACTGAACGCTGGCAGAAGACCTCAGAACTCCCAAAAGGCAAGAAACTCCCCACGTACCTGGGTAGGACAAAAGAAAAAAGAATAAACAGAGACAAAAACATAGGGACGAGCCCTGCACCAGTGGGAGGGAGCTGTGAAGGAGGAAAAGTTTCCACACACTAGAAGCCCCTTCGCAGGCAGAGACTGCAGGAGGCGGAGCGGGGGAGCTTCGTGGCCACGGAGGAGTGCACAGCAACGGGTGCGGAGGGCAAAGCGGGGAGATTCCCGCACAGAGGATCGGTGCCGACCAGCACTCACCAGCCCGAGAGGCTTGTCTGCTCCCCCACCGGGGCGGGCGGGGCTGGGAGTTGAGGCTCGGGCTTCGGTCGGAGCGCAGGACTGGGGGTGGCGGCGTGAACACAGCCTGCAGGGGGTTGGTGCACAACGGCTGGCCGGGAGGGAGTCCGGGGAAAAGTCTGGACCTGCCGAAGAGGCAAGAGACTTTTTCTTCCCTCTTTGTTTCCTGGTGCGCAAGGAGAGGAGATTAAGAGCGCCGCTTAAAGGAGCTCCAGAGATGGCGCGAGCCGCGGCTAACAGCGCAGACCCCAGAGACGGGCATGAGATGCTAAGGCTGCTGCTGCCACCAACAAGCCTGTGTGCGAGCACAGGTCACTCTCCACACCCTGCTTCTGGGGAGTCTGTGCAGCCCGCCATGGCCAGGGTCCCTGGATCCAGGGACAACTTCGCCGGGAGAACGCACGGCGCACCACAGGCTGGTGCAGCGTCATGGAGGCCTCTGCTGCCGCAGGCCCGCCCCGCACTCCGTGCCCCTCCCTCCCCTCGGCCTGAGTGCGCCAGAGCCCCCGAATCAGCGGCTCCTTTAACCCTGTCCTGTCTGAGCAAAAAACAGGTGCCCTCCGGCGACCTACACGCAGAGGCAGGGCCAGATCCAAAGCTGAGCCCCGTGAGCTGTGCGAACAAAGAGAAAGGGAAATCTCTCCCAGCAGCCTCAGAAACAGCGGATTAAAGCTCCACAATCAACTTGATGTACCCTGCACCTGTGGAATACATGAATAGACAACGAATCATCCCAAATTGAGGAGGTGGACTTTGAGAGCAAGATTTATGATTTTTTCCCCTTTTCCTCTTTCTGTGAGTGTGTATGTGTATGCTTCTGTGTGAGATTTTGTCTGTATAGCTTTGCTTCCACCATTTGTCCTAGGGTTCTATCCATCTGGTTTTGTTTTTTTGGGGTTTTTTTTTTGGGGGGGGGTAAAATTTTTTTTCTTAATAATTATTTTTTAATTTAATAACTTTATTATATTTTATCTTACTCTATTTTATTTTACTTTATCTTCTGTCTTTCTTTTTCTCCTTCCTTCCCTCCTTTCTTCCTTCCTCCCTCCCTCCCTCCTTTCTTTCTTTCTTTCCTTCTTTCCTTCTTTCTTTCTTTCTACTTCTACTAATTCTTTGTTTCTACTTTTTCTCCCTTTTATTCTGAGCCGTGTGGATGAAAGGCTCTTGGTGCTGCAGCCAGGAGTCAGTGCGGTGCCTCTGAGGTGGGAGAGCCAACTTCAGGACACTGGTCCACAAGAGACCTCCCAGCTCCACATAATATCAAACGGCTAAAATCTCCCAGAGATATCCATCTCAACACCAGCACCCAGCTTCACTCAACGACCAGCAAGCTACAGTGCTGGACACCCTATGCCAAACAACTAGCAAGACAGGAACACAACCCCACCCATTAGCAGAGAGACTGCCTAAAATCATAATAAGTTCACAGACACCCCAAAACACACCACCAGATGTGGACCTGCCCACCAGAAAAACAAGATCAAGCCTCATCCACCAGAACACAGGCACTAGTCCCCTCCACCAGGAAGCCTACACAACCCACTGAACCAACCTTAGCCACTGGGGACAGACACCAAAAACAACGGGAACTACGAAACTGCAGCCTGCAAAAAGGAGACCCCAAACACAGTAGGATAAGCAAAATGAGAAGACAGAAAAACACACAGCAGATGAAGGAGCAAGATAAAAACGCACCAGACCTAACAAATGAAGAGGAAATAGGCAGTCTACCTGAAAAAGAATTCAGAATAATGATAGTAAAGATGATCCAAAATCTTGGAAACAGAATGGAAAAAATGCAAGAAACATTTAACAAGGAACTAGAAGAACTAAAGATGAAACAAACAATGATGAACAACACAATAAATGAAATTAAAAATACTCTAGATGGGATCAATACCAGAATAACTGAGGCAGAAGAATGGATAACTGACCTGGAGGATAAAATAGTGGAAATAACTACTGCAGAGCAGAATAAAGAAAAAAGAATGAAAAGAACTGAGGACAGTCACTGAGACCTCTGGGACAACATTAAACACACCAACATTCGAATTGTAGGGGTTCCAGAAGAAGAAGAGAAAAAGAAAGGGACTGACAAAATATTGGAAGAGATTATAGTTGAAAACTTCCCTAATATGGGAAAGGAAATAGTTAATCAAATCCAGGAAGCACAGAGAGTCCCATACAGGATAAATCAAAGGAGAAATACGCCAAGACACATATTAATCAAACTGTCAAAAATTAAATACAAAGAAAACATATTAAAAGCAGCAAGGGAGGGCATCCCTGGTGGTGCAGTGGTTGAGAGTCCACCTGCTGATGCAGGGGACACGGGTTCATGCCCCAGTCCGGGAAGATCCCAGATGCTGCGGAGTGGCTGGGCCCGTGAGCCATGGCCGCAGAACCTGCGCGTCCGGAGCCTGCGCTCCAAAACAGGAGATGCCACAACAGTGAGAGGCCCACGTACCGCAAAAAAAAAAAAAAAAAAAAAAAAAAAAAAAAAAAGTAGCAAGGGAAAAACAACAAATAACACACAAGGAAATCCCTTTAAAGTTAACAGCTGATCTTTCAGCAGAAACTCTGCAAGCCAGAAGGGACTGGCAGGACATATTTAAAGTGATGAAGGAGAAAAAACTACAACCAAGATTACTCTACCCAGCAAGGATCTCATTAAGATTTGATGGAGAAATTAAAACCTTTACAGACAAGCAAGAGCTGAGAGAGTTCAGCACCACCAAACCAGCTTTACAACAAATGCTAAAGAATCTTCTCTAGGCAAGAAACACAAGAGAAGGAAAAGACCTATAATAACAAACCCAAAACAATTAAGAAAATGGGGGGCTTCCCTGGTGGCGCAGTGGTTGAGAATCTGCCTGCCAATGCAGGGGATATGGGTTCGAGCCCTAGTCTGGGAAGATCCCACATGCTGCAGAGCAACTGGGCCCGTGAGCCACAACTACTGAGCCTGCGCGTCTGAGCCTGTGCTCCGCAACAAGAGAGGCCGAGATAGTGAGAGGCCCGCGCACCGCGATGAAGAGTGGCCCCTGCTCACCGCAACTAGAGAAAGCCCTCGCACAGAAACGAAGACCCAATACAGCCTAAAATAAATAAATAAATTTATAAAAAAAAAGAAAATGGGACTAGGAACATACATATCAATAATTACCTTAAATGTAAATGGATTAAATGCTCCCACCAAAAGACACAGACTGGCTGAATGGATACAAAAACAAGACCCATATAAATGCTGTCTACAAGACACCCACTTCAGACCTAGAGACACATACAGACTGAAAGTGAGGGGATAGAAAAGGATATTCCATGCAAATGGAAACCAAAAGAAAGCTGGAGTAGCAATTCTCATATCAGACGAAATAGACTTTAAAATAAACACTATTACTAGAGACAAATAAGGACACTACATAATGATCAAGGGATTGATCCAAGAAGAAACTATAACAATTGTAAATATTTATGCACCCAACATAGGAGCACCTCAATACATAAGGCAAATACTAACAGCCATAAAAGGGAAAATCAACAGTAACAAACTCATAGTAGGGGACTTTAACACTCCACTTTCACCAATGGACACATCATCCAAAATGAAAATAAATAAGGAAACACAAGCTTTAAATGATACATTAAACAAGATGGACTTAATTGATATTTATAGGACATTTCATCCAAAAACAACAGAATATACATTTTTCTAAAGTGCTCACAGAACATTCTCCAGGATAGATCATATCTTGGGTCACATATCAAGCCTCGGTAAATTTAAGAAAATTTAAATTGTATCAACTATCTTTTTTGACCACAACGCTATGAGACTAGACAACAATTACAGGAAAATATTTGTAAAAAAATACAAACACATGGAGGCTAAACAATACACTACTTAATAACGAAGTGATCACTGAAGAAATCAAAGAGGAAATCAAAAAATACCTAGAAACAAATGACAATGGAGACACGACGACCCAAAACCTATGGGATGCAGCAAGAGCTGTTCTAAGAGGGAAGTTTATAGCAATACAATTCTACCTTAAGAAACAGGAAACATCTCGAATAAACAACCTAACCTTGCACCTAAAGAAATTAGAGAAAGAAGAACAAAAAACCCGCAAAGTTAGCAGAAGGAAAGAAATCATAAAGATCAGATCAGAAATAAATGAAAAAGAAATGAAGGAAACGATAGCAAAGATCAATAAAACTAAAAGCTGGTTCTTTGAGAAGATAAACAAAATTGATAAACCATTAGCCAGACTCATCAAGGAAAAAAGGGAGAAGACTCAAATCAACATAATTAGAAATGAAAAAGGAGAAGTAACAACTGACACTGCAGAAATACAAAAGATCATGAGAGATTACTACAAACGACTCTATGCCAATAAAATGGACAACCTGGAAGAAATGGACAAATTCTTAAAAGTGCACAACCTGCCAAGGCTGAATCAGGAAGAAATAGAAAATATGAACAGACCAATCACAAGCACTGAAATTGAAACTGTGATTAAAAATCTTCCAACAAACAAATGCCCGGAACCAGATGGCTTCACAGGCGAATTTCATCAAACATTTAGAGAAGAGCTAACACCTTTCCTTCTCAAACTCTTTCAAAATATAGCAGAGGGAGGAACACTTCCAAACTCATTCTACGAGGCCACCATCACCCTGAAACCAAAAACACACAAGGATGTCACAAAGAAAGAAAACTGCAGGCCAATATCACTGATGAACATAGATGCAAAAATCCTCAACAAAATACTAGCAAACAGAATCCAACAGCACATTAAAAGGATCATACACCATGATCAAGTGGGGTTTATTCCAGGAATGCAAGGATTCTTCAATATACACAAATCAATCAATGTGATAAACCATATTAACAAACTGAAGGAGAAAAACCATATGGTCATCTCAATAGATGCAGACAAAGCTTTCGACAAAATTCAACACCCATTTCTGATAAAAACCCTCCAGAAAGTAGCTATAGAGGGAACTTTCCTCAACATAATAAAGGCCATATATGACAAACCCACAGCCAACATCGTCCTCAATGGTGAAAAACTGAAAGCATTTCCACTAAGATCAGGAACAAGACAAGGTTGCCCACTCTCACCACTCCTATTCAACATAGTTTTGGAAGTTTTAGCCACAGCAATCAGAGAAGAAAAGGAAATAAGAGGAATCCAAATCGGAGAAGAAGAAGTAAAGCTGTCACTGTTTGCAGATGACATGATACTATACACAGAGAATCCTAAAGATGCTACCAGAAAACTACAAGAGCTAATCAATGAATTTGGTAAAGTAGCAGGATACAAAATTAATGCACAAAAATCTCTGCCATTCCTATACACTAATGATGAAGATCTGAAAGTGAAATCAAGAAAACACTTCCATTTACCATTGCAAAAAATAAAATAAAATATCTAGGAATAAACCTACCTAAGGAGACAAACGATCTGTATGCAGAAAATTATAAGACACTGATGAAAGAAATTAAGGATGATACAAAGAGATGGAGAGGTATACTATGTTCTTGGATTGGAAGAATCAACATTGTGAAAATGATTCTAATACCCAAATCAAACTACATATTCAATGCAATCCCTATCAAACTACCACTGGCATTTTTCACAGAACGAGATCAAAAAATTTCACAATTTGTATGGAAACACAAAAGACCCCGAACAGCCAAAGCAATCTTGAGAATGAAAAACGGAGCTGGAGGAATCAGGCTCCCTGACTTCAGACTATACTACAAAGCTACAGTAATCAAGACAGTATGGTACTGGCACAAAAACAGAAAGAGAGATCAATGGAACAGGATAGAAAGCCCAGAGATAAACCCACGCACATATGGACACCTTATCTTTGATAAAGAAGGCAGGAATGTACAGTGGAGAAAGGACAGCCTCTTCAATAAGTGGTGCTGGGAAAACTGGATGGGTACATGTAAAAGTATGAGATTACATCACTCCCTAACACCATAAACAAAAATAAGCTCAAAACGGATTAAAGACCTAAATGTAAGGCCAGAAACTATCAAACTCTTAGAGGAAAACATAGGCAGGACACTCTATGACATAAATCACAGCAAGATCCTTTTTGACCCACGTCCTAGAGAAATGGAAATAAAAACAAAAATAAACAAATGGGACCTAATGAAACTTAAAAGCTTTTGCACAGAAAAGGAAACCATAAAAAAGATGAAAAGACAACCCTCAGAATGGGAGAAAATATTTGCAAACGAAGCAACTGACAAAGGATTAATCTCCAAAACATACAAGCAACACATGCAGCTCAATATCAAAAAAACAAACAACCCAATCCAAAAATGGGCAGAAGACCTAAAGAGACATTTCTCCAAAGAAGATATACAGACTGCCAACAAACACATGAAAGAATGCTCAACATCACTAATCATTAGAGAAATGCAAATCAAAACTACAATGAGATATCATCTCACACCAGTCAGAATGGCCATCATCAAAAAATCTAGAAACAATAAATACTGGAGAGGGTGTGGAGAAAAGGGAACACTCTTGCACTGCTGGTGGGAATGTGAATTGGTACAGCCACTATGGAGAACAGTATGGAGGTTCCTTAAAAAACTACAAATAGAACTACCATATGACCCAGCAATCCCACTACTGGGCATATACCCTGAGAAAACCATAATTCAAAAAGAGTCATGTACCAAAATGTTCATTGCAGCACTATTTACAATAGCCTAGAGATGGAAACAACCTAAGTGCCCATCATCAGATGAATGGATAAAGAAGATGTGGCACATATATACAATGGAATACTACTCAGCCATAAAAAGAAACGAAATTCAGCTATTTGTAATGAGGTGGATAGACCTAGAGTCTGTCATACAGAGTGAATTAAGTCAGAAAGAGAAAGACAAATACCATATGCTGACACATATATATGGAAATTAAGGGGGAAAAATGTCGTGAAGAACCTAGGGGTAAGAGAGGAATAAAGACACAGACCTACTAGAGAATGAACTTGAGGATATAGGGAGGGGGAAGGGTAAGCTGTGACAAAGTGAGAGAGTAACATGGACATATATACACTACCAAACGTAAAATAGATAGCTAGTGGGAAGCAGCCGCATAGCAAAGGGAGATCAGCTCGGTGCTTTGTGACCAGCTAGAGGGGTGGGATAGGGAGGGTGGGAGGGAGGGAGATGGAAGACGGAAGAGATATGGGAACATATGTATATATATAACCGATTCACTTTTTTATAAAGCAGAAACTAACACACCATTGTAAAGCAATTAAACTCCTATAAAGATGTAAAAAAAAAAAAAAAAGTTTATTCTACCTAAAGCCATCAACAAACAGTGCCAGGAATACTAGACACCAGTCTCCAAAGAACGACACTGGTCACCATCTACACTGCACATAAAGCTAACTAGAAGCGCTCAGTATTCCACATTGAACCCTTGCTCTGCTGAGAGCCCTGAAGATGCACCCCACCCGCCCAGCAGTCAGCTGCACAGGAAGATTCTCCACACTTGCTCATGTTTTCCTCTTCTACAGTCTCCTCACCAGTGGTTCCTGAGAAAACCCAGCTCCTGTCAGGATGGACAATGCCTCATGGTCCAGAAACCTAAGCCCTGACAGGAGACAAAGCTCCTATCTGCTTGTCACAGAGCAAAGTCTGTGGCCAGGGTGCACCTGTGCCCCCAGGGTCAGACAGGTGGGTTCGGCGCCCCCTGTGGGTTGTGAGAAAATTGCCGGGAGTGCCGCACCCACAAACCCAGAGGCCTCATCTGGAAGGCAGTTCTGTTGTATATACTAAGTTTGGAAATCCAAACTGAAATGGAGCCAAGTATCTCACTGTATCTTCTCCAAAGAGGGTTAAGGAGCAATTAATTACAAACCATATGTAATGAAATGAACGTAGACACAAACTTTACAACTTAAACCAAAATTCACTCAAAATGCCCATAGACAAATTTAAATTACCAAACTATAAAAATCCTAGGAAAAAAAAAGATAATCTACATGACTTTGGGTCTGGTGACGTTATTCAGAAAACCGGAAGACAAACCACAAACTGCAAGAAACTATTTCCAAAACACATATCTGATAAAGGATTTGTACTTAAATTATGCCAACGCCATTAAAATTTGGTAAAGGTTGAAACACACACCTGCCCAAGGAGATAAACAGGCAGTAAATAAGCATACAAGAATATACTCAAGATGCTGGTGGAATGCGTGTACAACCAGTTTGGAAGACACTTTGGCAGTTTTTTCCAAATCTAAAAAGTCTCACCTTAGGATCCAAGAAGTGTACTTCTTGTATTTAGACAACTGCTTTGAAAAACTGTGTTCAAACCAAAACTAGCATCAAGTAATGCACAGCAGCTCTATTCATAATGGCTAAAAACTTAAAGATATCAGGAGGTCCTTCTGTAGATGGATTCTAAGCAAATTAGGGCACATACATGTCAAGGGGAGCAGAATACACCACCCCAAAATATGCCCATTTGACAAAAGGATTTTTTTGGACTGACTAATTTAAGAAACAGCAGAACCAGGAGAATCTTTCAAAACCAAGTAGAAAATGCCCTTTTAGGAGGTACATTTACATTTATTAAGGATATCTCCATTTGCAAGAGTATGTCCCTCTCTGGACCAGGAATTGAATGATGACTAAATATCAAGAAAAATTTGTTGGGACTCCCCTGCTGGTCCAGTGGTTAAGACTCCATGCTCCCAATGCAGGGGACCAGGGTTCAATCCCTGGTCAGGGAACTAGATCCCATATGCTGCAATTAAGAGCCCGCATGCCGCAACTAAAGATTCCACAGGCCGCAACTGAGACCCAGCGCAGCCAAAAAAATAAATGTTTACAAAATAAAAAAAAGCTTTTCAATGAAATAGACCTGGATGTAAATCTGTGTAACAACCATACCCTTGTTTACTGGGCTTTGACTAATAACATCCCTTAAATGGCTGCCTCCATTCCCTAACATCTTTCTTTTGTTCTGAAGATAGCATTTAAGGTAACGGCTTGGGCCATTTCAGGGAGTGACTCAGTTTTCCTGGGTATCTTTCAAGTATACAAGAGGTACGCATGGTATATATTAAACTTCTGATTGTTTTCTCCAGTTCATCTGTCATTACAAGGGGGATCTCAATAAAGAACATAGAAGTGTAGAGGGAAAATTATTTTTCCTCTCATATACATGCAGTGCAATAATATTCAGAGAGATAAAGGAATGGATCATCAACCTCTGCGGGAAAAAAAAAAAGATGCATCTAACACTTACATTACTGAGTGAAAGAATCCAGTCTGAAGAGCTTCACACCGTATGACCTCCTTTATATAACATTCTAGAAAAGGCAAAACTGACACGGTAAACAGTTTACGGAATATGTGGTTGAAATAGTCCATATGATACCTCAGTGGTGAATACCTGTCACTATGCATTTGGCTACACCCACAGATTTTTACAATCCAACAAGTAATTTACAATCTATTCAAACTTAGCTACCTAGGATATGGGAGTCTCAAAGACTGGAATACAGAACGTAACAAAGAATCTAACTGATTCAGAAATGTATGAAAAAACTCACTGTTGGTAGTGGGACAAATGGGCTGACCTAAGTCAACTTTGGAAATGTACAGAATCTGTGGCCAAAGACAAAATGTGCCATACATACACAGTGGACTCTATGTTCTTTCCCAGGAGGGGTAGCAGCTAACAGTACTGAAACTACTATATCAGTCGTCAAATGGAACAAGCACTGAATTTAATAAATGACAAATGGTGGAAGCCAGGTTTCTTCCCACTGGAGTTGGATGTTACAGTCAAACAAAAGGAGAAGGTTACAATACCCATGTCATAACAGATCCGGTTGCAGATATCAGTATAAACTATCTTTAGCCTACACATAGTTCCACATGGAAATCTTTATAATTATGTGTATATGCACAGGCTGGGATACATGCATGTATTTCTATGTACTGTCAGCTGAGCATATTTAGCTCCCACATGTAAGTTTTTAATACCATTCTCTAATAAAAGGAACAAGGGCTCTTTGAAGAAAGGGCTGATGCTAGGACTGAGACAGTAAATATATGAAGCAGGATAATCTTAAAATATCAGAAAGTTGGGCTTCCCTGGTGGCGCAGTGGTTAAGAGTCCGCCTGCCGATGCAGGGGACACAGGTTCGTGCCCCGGTCCGGGAAGATCCCACATGCCACGGGGCGGCTGGGCCCGTGAGCCATGGCCTCTGAGCCTGGGCATCCGGAGCCTGTGCTCCGCAACGGGAGAGGCCACAATAGTGAGAGGCCTGCATACAGCCAAAAAAAAAAAAAAAAAAAAAAATCAGAAAGTAAAGAAGTACCAAAAATTTTTAAAACCCACAAAAGAAAAATTATGTAAAATGAAAACAAGAGCAAATGGAAAAAGCTCTCAACAGCCAAAGCGAGAATTAACTAAGCAGTCTAATAATGTAGTGCTGGATTATAACCAAAACTTTACAATAAATATTCACGTGTCCAAACTGGTAAAAATAAATTACATAGTTTTTGATGAATGGTGTTAAACAGAAATCTCCTATGCAGAAAGCTTCTAAACAATGTATATAGCCACTCAGCTGTCCATCAAGGATGTGTAGCTAACCGCTCTCTCCTCAAGTGTGGCTTCTGCATTATGACTTCCTCCTACATAAGACACACAGCATGGACATGGGAAAAAATTAACCTCACTGTGGGAAAATTTGACAAACACTACCTCAGCTAGGTGACCAAATTTAAGAATATAAGTGAGAAGTTCCCTTAAGAGCCTGTCCTCTTGATATATAGTGAAGAGGAAGCACTTCACATCTGTGGTCTGCTTTTTCAAAGCCAAGTCTAACCACGACAAAACCACCAAGCAAATCCCAGCGCCCGGCAGTCTATACAATACCTGAGCAGCCCTCCTCCACGCTGTCAAGGTCACGGAAACAAGGAGAGTCTGAGCAACTGTCAGAGCCCAGAAGAGTCTAAACAGACATGATGACCGCATGTCCTCTCAGATCCTGTTAACAAGGAAAGGTATAACAAAGGGAACGTGAATAGGGACTTCAGTTAATAGTAAAGTATGAGTATTTGTTCATTATTTGTCATGATGCTGTAGAAAATTAGACAGGAAAAATTAAACGTCAAATAAGAGAAACCTACTGTAACAAACTGGAAATCTAGAGGAAAAGGGGGATTTCTTTGTAAAAACACATTACCCAAATGGACCCTAAATGAAGGAAAACACAAAAAGGCCAATTAACCACTGAGGAACCTCTTCCCCTACTGGCTATCCTATCACTGTTCCAGGCTTTCCCTCTCCCGGGACAGGGAAGGAGCAGGGACAGAGCTGTTTGGCAGCTCCCCTAGTATATGACCCCACCCAGTGTCTTCACCTCCCCCAGCCACGCCTACCCAGTGAGGACACCTGAGGAAGGGTCAGGGATTATTGACTCAGTTGTATCAACCAGGACTTTTTCTTTTCCCAGTGACTGGACACACTTACGGAAGTAAAATAAATTAGTATTTATTGTAAGGGTAGAAATACATTAATACTTGCAAGTGGCAAGTTGAAGAATTGGTTTGGACCTGGCAGGTCCAGTGGCTCACACTGTCTCAGTGTGACCTTGCTTCCCTGCAAACTTTTGTCCCGCTCAGTGCCTTTGGGGGACCCCATTCACAGGCACAGGCTCTCTCACTGCCCTTGGGCCAACAGCAGTTCTAGGCTGACAACCACTCACCATCCATTTTCTGAGAAAGAGTTTCTCCTTTTCTTGGATTCCAAGAAAGTCATGGTTTTAAAGGCCTTTGATCTGGCTTGGGTTGCATTCTCATCCTTGACCCATCACCAGAAGATGGAAAATGGGACTGGCTAGATGTGGGTTGTAAACCCATCTTCGAGCTGGGTGGAACATGGGGTCATCCTTCTGCAACTGTTTGGACTGGAAGCAGGTGAGATATAATTCCCAAAGGAAAACTGAGGCCCTTGGGCTTGAGAACAGATGCTGGCTGGGATAAAGCAACAGATTCTATGTCAACGACAGCTCACTGCACAGCACAGAATCTGACACAAAAGAAAGAAAGGGGTTCACTTAGGGTCAGGGGCTGCAGCAACTCATCCAGTGCTCTTACTGTCCCTCCCAAGACTGCAAGTTCTTTCACTTGCTGAAAAGTCAGGATCATTGGTGGTGGTAAACTCAAGTCTCTTTCCTTGGGCATCAGGTCCTCACATCTCAGAGGCTGGCCCAGAACAGCCCATGTGCCGTCAGAAGACACACAGACCTCATTCCTGCCCCTGAGAGGTGGGAGTCCTTGAGTTATGCCATCTCCCTGGCCATATTAATTGCCCATCCCTGAAAAACAATACTGCTCCTTTTCCAGTTTCTTCTCTCTCCTTTACTAAGAGGAAGAAACCAAATGCTAGGGTGGTAAGGAAACTCTTGTGCAATGAAGTAACGGGAGGCTCAAGAATTATTCCATGCCATGGAACCCATAATCGGCAGACTTTCCAGAGGCCACATGGATGCATAAGGCTCTCCAAGACAATGGCAGTGTCAGTGTAAACCTCACACTGGGAGGTCCAGTTGCTCTTTGATTCTTAATGAATATGCATTTCAAAAGTTTCTAACGACTGAAAGGACAGAGGATTGCAGGGCCATGGTCTGCTGCATGGGTGTTGTGTCAGGGCCACACTCCAATGCCTAGAGGATTATTATCTCTCTTGGCAGCCTATGAGGCTGTGAGGGGGAGGCCTTTTTCTCAGCCACATGCATGTTGGTAGTTGAAACTTCTCAAAGGAATGTCTACACTGCCCAGGTAGCTCTTGAATTGCCCGGCATCATGGTCAGCTCCGTAACTGTACATGAGGGCCTGACAATGCCCAGGCTGGACTGAGCTAGAGGACCACAGATGCCTGCCTGGATAGTCAGAGGTCGAGGGCTCTCCTGCCTGAGACTTAATCATCTATTCATGCCCACTCAGATGGGACAAAGGATGCCTCCAGTGCCAGGAGGGCCCCAGCAGCCCTCAAGAAGGCAGCATCTGGGGGCTGGCAGGTCACTGCACCCAGTCCGGTATAAATCCACACATGTCCACTGAGTGCCCTCCTGTCTCGGCTGTGCTGGAACCTGGGGCTGCCCAGGCAGAGTAGGGCCAGCATCACCCTTCCCAGGTAGGAGGGCAGAAGGAAACCATGCGTGACTTCTGACACCCTCCCCAATGCTTGACAGAGGTTGAGGTGGATAAGAAACAGTCTGAGACAAGAACAGACATTTCATTCTTCTCTCAGAGCCCAGGACTGGGGGAAGGGAGGCCAGAAAAACAGTTATTCACCTCAGCTCCCTGATTCCTGTTTGACCCTGGGCAAGTCCTATCCATTCTGGAGGCTTCAGAGAGAAGGAGAGGGGAGGGCAATGAGGGCCAATTGTGCTTAAACCTAACTCTAACCTTTACCCTAAGAACCCTAAGCTCTAACCGTAACCCCCTAACAACCCTAGCGCCAGACCCCGAGACCCTCGCCACTGACCCCTAAACTCTAATCCCTGACCCTTTAACCACAACCCTCTACCATGACTCTCCAACAATGACCCATAACCCTAAACCGTGACCGCTGAACCCTCACACTGACTCAGCCCCAGGCCTAAAGCCTGGCCTAGTGGGTACCGAGAAAGGACCCTATGAACTCTCAAATAAACCAAGGAATTAAATTTTCCCGACCACGAATTTAGCAATGGTTTCTTAGATTTGACAGTAAAGCATAAGAAATGAAAGAAAAAAATAGATACATTGGATTTCCTCAAAATTACAATCCTTTGTGCATCAAAAGAGGCTATCCAGAAAGTAAAACGAGAGCCCACAGAATGGAAGACAATATTGGCACATTATATATCTGATAAGACTCTTTTTTTTTTTTTTTTAATTCTAATGATTGTTTTTTGTTTTTTTTTTAAACATCTTTATTGGGGTATAATTGCTTTACAATGGTGTGTTAGTTTCTGCTTTATAACAAAGTGAATCAGCTATACATATACATATGTTCCCATATGTCTTCCCTCTTGCGTCTCCCTCCCTCCCACTCTCCCCATCCCACCCTTCCAGGCTGTCACAAAGCACCGAGCTAATATCCCTGTGCCTTGCGGCTGCTTCCCCCCAGCTATCTACCTTACTACGTTTGTTAGTGTGTATATGTCCATGACTCTCTCTCGCCCTGTCAAAACTCACCCCTCCCCCTCCCCATACCCTCAAGTCCGTTCTCCAGTAGGTCTGCGTCTTTATTCCTATCTTACCCCTAGGTTCTTCATGACATTTTTTCCCTTAAATTCCATATATATGTGTTAGCATACGGTATTTGTCTTTTTCTTTCTGACTTACTTCACTCTGTATGACAGACTCTAGGTCTATCCATCTCATTACAAATAGCTCAATTTCATTTCTTTTTAAGGCTGAGTAATATTCCATTGTGTATATGTGCCACATCTTCTTTATCCATTCATCCGATGATGGGCGCTTAGGTTGTTTCCAAGTCCTGGCTATTGTAAATAGAGCTGCAATGAACATTTTGGTACATGACTCTTTTTGAATTTTGCTTTTCTCAGGGTATATGCCAAGTAGTGGGATTGCTGGGTCATATGGTAATTCTATTTGTAGTTTTTTAAGGAACCTCCATACTGTTCTCCACAGTGGCTGAACCAATTCACATTCCCACCAGCAGTGCAAGAGTGTCCCCTTTTCTCCACACCCTCTCCAGCATTTATTGTTTCTAGATTTTTTGATGATGGCCATTCTGACTGGTGTGAGATGATATCTCATTGTAGTTTTGATTTGCATTTCTCTAATGATTAATGATGTTGAGCATTCTTTCATGTGTTTGTTGGCATTCTGTATATCTTCTTTGGAGAAATGTCTATTTAGGTCTTCTGCCCATTTTTGGATTGGGTTGTTTGTTTTTTTGTTATTGAGCTGCATGAGCTGCTTGTAAATTTTGGAGATTAATCCTTTGTCAGTTGCTTCATTTGCAAATGTTTTCTCCCATTCTGAGGGTTGTCTTTTGGTCTTGGTTATGGTTTCCTTTGCTGTGCAAAAGCTTTGAAGTTTCATTAGGTCCCATTTGTTTATTTTTGTTTTTATTTCCATTACTCTAGGAGGTGGGTCAGAAAGGATCTTGCTGTGATTTATGTCATAGAGTGTTCTTCCTATGTTTTCTTCTAAGAGTTTGATAGTTTCTGGCCTTACATTTAGGTCTTTAATCCATTTTGAGCTTATTTTTGTGTATGGTGTTAGGGAGTGATCTAATCTCATACTTTTATATGTACCTGTCCAGTTTTCCCAGCACCATTTATTGAAGAGGCTGTCCTTTCTCCACTGTACATTCCTGCCTCCTTTATCAAAGATAAGGTGTCCATATGTGCGTGGGTTTATCTCTGGGCTTTCTATCCTGTTCCACTGATCTATCTTTCTGTTTTTGTGCCAGTACCATACTGTCTTGATTACTGTTGCTTTGTAATATAGTCTGAAGTCAGGGAGCCTTATTCCTCCAGCTCCTTTTTTCGTTCTCAAGATTGCTTTGGCTATTCGGGGTCTTTTGTGTTTCCATACAAATTGCGAAATTTTTTGTTCTAGTTCTGTGAAAAATGCCAGTGGTAGTTTGATAGGGATTGCATTGAATCTGTAGATTGCTTTGGGTAGTAGAGTCATTTTCACAATGTTGATTCTTCCCATCCAAGAACATGGTATATCTCTCCATCTATTTGTATCATCTTTAATTTCTTTCATCAGTGTCTTATAATTTTCTGCATACAGGTCTTTCGTATCCTTAGGTAGGTTTATTCCTAGATATTTTATTCTTTTTGTTGCAATGGTAAATGGGAGTGTTTTCTTGATTTCACTTTCAGATTTTTCATCATTAGTATATAGGAATGGCAGAGATTTCTGTGCATTAATTTTGTATCCTGATACTTTACCAAATTCATTGATTAGCTCTAGTAGTTTTCTGGTAGCATCTTTAGGATTCTCTATGTATAGTATCATGTCATCTGCAAACAGTGACAGCTTTACTTCTTCTTTTCCGATTTGGATTCCTTTTATTTCCTTTTCTTCTCTGATTGCTGTGGCTAAAACTTCCAAAACTATGTTGAATAAGAGTGGTGAGAGTGGGCAACCTTGTCTTGTTCCTGATCTTAGTGGAAATGCTTTCAGTTTTTCACCATTGAGGATGATGTTTGCTGTGGGCTTGTCATATATGGCTTTTATTATGTTTAGGAAAGTTCCCTCTATGCCTACTTTCTGGAGGGTTTTTATCATAAATGGGTGTTGAATTTTGTCGAAAGCTTTCTCTGCATCTATTGAGATGATCATATGGTTTTTCTCCTTCAATTTGTTAATATGGTTTATCACATTGATAGATTTGCGTATATTGAAGAATCCTTGCATTCCTGGAATAAACCCCACTTGATCATGGTGTATGATCCTTTTAATGTGCTGTTGGATTCTGTTTGCTAGTATTTTGTTGAGGATTTTTGCATCTATGTTCATCAGTGATATTGGCCGGTAGTTTTCTTTCTTTGTGACATCCTTGTCTGGTTTTGGTATCAAGGTGATGGTGGCTTCGTAGAAGGAATTTGGGAGTGTTCCTCCCTCTGCTATATTTTGGAAGAGTTTGAGAAGGATAGGTGTTAGCTCTTCTCTAAACGTTTGATGAAATTCGCCTGTGAAGCCATCTGGTCCTGGGCTTTTGTTTGTTGGAAGGTTTTTAATCACAGTTTCAATTTCAGTGCTTGTGATTGGTCTGTTCATATTTTCTATTTCTTCCTGATTCAGTCTTGGCAGGTTGTGCATTTCTAAGAATTTGTCCATTTCTTCCAGATTGTCCATTTTATTGGCATAGAGTTGCTTGTAGTAATCTCTCATGATTTTTTTTATTTCTGCAGTGTCAGTTGTTACTTCTCCTTTTTCATTTCTAATTCTATTGATTTGAGTCTTCTCCCTTTTTTTCTTGATGAGTCTGGCTAGTGGTTTATCTATTTTGTTTATCTTCTCAAAGAACCAGCTTTTAGTTTTATTGATCTTTGCTATTGTTTCCTTCATTTCTTTTTCATTTATTTCTGATCTGATTTTTATGATTTCTTTCCTTCTGCTAGCTTTGGGGGTTTTTTTGTTCTTCTTTCTCTAATTGCTTGAGGTGCAAGGTTAGGTTGTTTATTCGAGATGTTTCCTGCTTCTTAAGGTGGGCTTGTATTGCTATAAACTTCCCCCTTAGAACTGCTTTTGCTGCATCCCATAGGTTTTGGGTCGTTGTGTCTCCATTGTCATTTGTTTCTAGGTATTTTTTTATTTCCTCTTTGATTTCTTCAGTGATCACTTCATTATTAAGTAGTGTATTGTTTAGCCTCCATGTGTTTGTATTTTTTACAGATCTTTTCCTGTAATTGATATCTAGTCTCATGGCGTTGTGGTCGGAAAAGATACTTGATACAATTTCAGTTTTCTTAAATTTACCAAGGCTTGATTTGTGACCCAAGATATGATCTATCCTGGAGAATGTTCCATGAGCACTTGAGAAAAATGTGTATTCTGTTGTTTTTGGATGGAGTGTCCTATAAATATCAATTAAGTCCATCTTGTTTAATGTATCATTTAAAGCTTGTGTTTCCTTATTTATTTTCATTTTGGATGATCTGTCCATGGGTGAAAGTGGGGTGTTAAAGTCCCCTACTATGAATGTGTTACTGTTGATCTCCCCTTTTATGGTTGTTAGTATTTGCCTTATGTATTGAGGTGCTCCTAGGTTGGGTGCATAAATATTTACAATTGTTATATCTTCTTCTTGGATCGATCCCTTGATCATTATGTAGTGTCCTTCTTTGTCCCTTTTAATAGTCCTTATTTTAAAGTCTATTTTGTCTGATATGAGAATTGCTACTCCAGCTTTCTTTTGGTTTCCATTTGCATGGAATATCTTTTTCCATCCCCTTACTTTCAGTCTGTATGTGTCTCTAGTTCTGAAGTGGGTCTCTTGTAGACAGCATATATAAGGGTCTTGTTTTTGTATCCATTCAGCCAATCTGTGTCTTTTGGTGGGAGCATTTAGTCCATTTACATTTAAGGTAATTATCGATATGTATGTTCCTATTTCCATTTTATATATTGTTTTGGGTTCGCTACTATAGGTCATTTCCTTCTCTTGTGTTTCGTGTCTAGAGAAGTTCCTTTAGCATTTGTTGTAAAGCTGGTTTGGTGGTGCTGAACTCTCTCAGCTTTTGCTTGTCTGTAAAGGTTTTAATTTCTCCATCAAATGTGAATGAGATCCTTGCTGGGTAGAGTAGTCTTGGTTGCAGGCTATTCTCCTTCATCACTTTCAGTATGTCCTGCCACTCCCTTCTGGCTTGTAGGGTTTCTGCTGAGAGATCAGCTGTTAACCTTATGGGGATTCCCTTGTGTGTTATTTGTTGTTTTTCCCTTGCTGCTTTTAATATGCTTTCTTTGTATTTAATTTTTGACAGTTTGATTAATATGTGTCTTGGCGTGTTTCTCCTTGTATTTATCCTGTATGGGACCCTCTGTGCTTCCTGGACTTGATTAACTATTTCCTTTCCCATATTAGGGAAGTTTTCAACTATAATCTCTTCAAATATTTTCTCAGTCCCTTTCTTTCTTTCTTCTTCTTCTGGAACCCCTATAATTCGAATGTTGGTGCGTTTCATGTTGTCCCAGAGGTCTCTGAGACTGTCCTCAGTTCTTTTCATTCTTTTTTCTTTATTCTGCTCTGCAGTAGTTATTTCCACTACTTTATCTTCCAGGTCACTTATCCGTTCTTCTGCCTCAGTTATTCTGCTATTGATCCTATCTAGAGTGATTTTAATTTCATTTATTGCATTGTTCATCGTTGCTTGTTTCATCTTTAGTTCTTGTAGGTCCTTGTTAACTGTTTCTTGCATTTTGTCCATTCTACTTCCAAGATTTCGGATCATCCTTACTATCATTATTCTGAATTCTTTTTCAGGTAGATTGCCTATTTCCTCTTCATTTGTTAGGTCTGGTGGGTTTTTATCTTGCTCCTTCATCTGCTGTGTGTTTTTCTGTCTTCTCATTTTGCTTATCTTACTGTGTTTGGGGTCTCCTTTTTGCAGGCTGCAGGTTCGTAGTTCCCGTTGTTTTTGATGTCTGTCTCCAGTGGCTAAGGTTGTTTCAGTGGGTTGTGTAGGCTTCCTGGTGGAGGGGACTAGTGCCTGTGTTGTGCTGGATGAGGCTGGATCTTGTCTCTCTAGTGGGCAGGTTCACGTCTGGTGGTGTGTTTTGGGGTGTCTGTGGCCTTATTATGATTTTAGGCAGTCTCTCTGCTAATGGGTGGGGTTGTGTTCCTGTTTTGCTAGTTGTTTGGCATAGGTTGTCCAGCACTGTGGCTTGCTGGTCGTTGAGTGAAGCTGGGTGCTGGTGTTAAGATGGAAGTCTCTGGGATATTTCCACCGTTTAATATTATGTGGAGCTGGGAGGTCTCTTGTTGACCAGTGTCCTGAAGTTGGCTCTCCTACCTCAGAGGCAGAGCCCTGACTCCTGGCTGGAGCACCAAGAGCCTTTCATCCACACAGCTCAGAATAAAAGGGAGAAAAAGTAGGGAGAATTAGTAGAAGTATGAGTAAAGAAAGAAGGAAAGGCGGAAAGGAAGGAAGGAAGAAAGAAGCAAAGAAGGAAAGAAAGGATGGAGGGAGGGAGGGAGGGAGGAAGGAAGGAAGGAGGGAAAGAAGGAAAAAAGACAGAAAGAAAGATGATACAGTAAAAATAAAATAAAGTATAATATAGTTATTGAATTAAAAAATATTTAGAAAAAAAAAAAGGGACGGATAGAACCTTAGGACAAATGTTGGAAGCAAAGCTATACAGAGAAAATCTTACACAGAAGCATACACATACACCTTCACAAAAAGAGGTAAAGGGGGAAAAATCATAAATCCTGCTCCCTGAGACCACCTCCTCAATTTGGGGTGATTCGTTGTCTAAAGGAGGGAAGGAAGGAAGGAAGGAAGGAAAGAAAGAACGAAGGTAAAGTATAATAAAGTTATTACAATTAAACTTAATTATTAAGAAAAAGAATTTTTAAAAAAAAGTCATGGACGGATAGAGCCCTAGGACAAATGGTGGAAGCAAGAGTATACAGACAAGATCTCACACAGAAGCATACACGTACACATTCACAAAAAGAGGAAAAGGGAAAAAAATCATAGATCTCGCTCCTAAATTCCACCTCTTCAATTTGGGATCATTCCTTGTCTATTCAGGTATTCCACAGATGCAGGGTATATCAAGTTGATTGTGGAGCTTTAATCCGCTGCTTCTGTGGCTGCTGGGAGAGATTTCCCTTTCTCTTCTTTGTTCTCACAGCTCACAGGAGCTCAGCTTTGGATTTGGCCCTGCCTCTGCGTGTAGGTCGCTGGAGGGCGTCTGTTTTTTCGCTCAGACAGGACGGGGTTAAAGGAGCCGCTGATTCGGGGCCTCCGGCTCACTCAGGCCGGGGGTTGGGGGATGGGGGTAGGAGGGGCACTACGTGCGGGGCGGGCCTGCGGCTGCAGAGGCAGCGTGACGTTGCGGCAGAGGCCGTCGTGATGTTGCACCAGCCTGAGACCCGCCGTGCGTACTCCCGGGGAAGTTGTCCCTGGATCCCGGGAACCTGGCAGTGGCGGGCTGCACAGGCTCCGCGGAAGAGGGGTGTGGAGAGTGACCTGTGCTCGCACACAGGCCCCTTTGTGGCGGCAGCAGCAGCCTTAGCGTCTCCAGCCCGTCTCTGGGGTCCGCGGTTTTAGCCGCGGCTCGCGCCCGTCTCGGGGGCTCGCGCCCTCAGCCGCGGCTCGCGCCCGTCTCTGGGGTTCGCGCTTTTAGCCGCGGCTCGCACCCGTCTCTGGAGTTCCTTTAAGCAGCGCTCTTAAACCCCTCTCCTCGCGCACCAGGAAACAAAGAGGGAAGAAAAAGTCTCTTGCCTCTTCGGCCGGTGCAGGCTTTTCCCCGAACTCCCTCCCGGCTAGTCGTGGCGCACCAACCCCTTCAGGCTATGCTCAAGCCGCCAACTCCAGTCCTCTCCCTGAGCTCCGTCCAAAACCAAAACCCGAGCCTCAGCTCGCAGCCCCGCCCGCCCCGGCGGGTGAGCAGACAAGCCACTCGGGCTGGTGAGTGCCGGTCAGCACCGATCGTCTGTGCAGGAATCTCCCCGCTTTGCCCTCCGCACCCGTCGCTGTGCACTACTCCGCGGTCCCGAAACTCCCCCCTCTGCCTCCCGCAGTCTCCGCCCGCGGAGGGGCTTCCTAGTGTGTGGAAACTTTTCCTCCTTCACAGCTCCCTCCCACTGGTGCAGGTGCCGTCCTTATTCTTTTGTCTCTGTTTTTTCTTTTGCCCTACCCAGTTACGTGGGGAGTTTCTTGCCTTTTGGGAGGTCTGAGGTCTTCTGCCAGCCTTCAGTAGGAGTTCTGTAGGAGTTGTTCCACGTGTGGATGTATTTCTGGTGTATCCGTGGGGAGGAAGGCGATCTCTGCGTCTTACTCTTCCGCCATCTTCAAGGTCCCCCTGATAAGACTCTTTACCTAGAATATAGCCGGGACTTTTCCAACTCATCAACAAAAGACAAACAATACAATTTTTGAAACAGACAAATAACTTGCATGGACTGCTCTCCAGGCAAGATATACAAATGGTCAACAAGGACATGAAAAGATGTCAAACGTCAGGAGTCATGATGAAAATGCAAATTAAGGCCACAGTGTGATGCCCCTTCACACACACTAGAATAAAAACAAATTTCAAAATAAATTTTAAAATATGTAAATAAAAATAACAAATGTTGGCAACAATGCAGAGAAATTGGAACCCTTAAAAGTTACTTGTGGATATGTACAATGGTGCAGTCTATGTGTACAAACCTTTAGCATTTACTCAAAAATATAAAATATAATTACCATGTGGTTCAACAACTCCACTCCTAGATATATATCCAAAAAATGGAAATCAGGCATTCAAAGAAAAACTTGTACACCAGTTATTCATAGCAGCACTGTTCACAATAGCCCAGGGTAGGAAAGATTTAAATGTCCATCAGCAGGTAAACGGATAAGCACAGTAAGGTAGATCCATAAGCTGCATTATTCTGTCATGTAAAGGAATAAAGTAAAATTATACAGTCGCTGTGGAAAACTGTATGGTGGCCCCTCAGAAACATGGAAAATGTATGATCCCTTGATTCCACTGCAGGGTGTACACCCAGAATATCAGAAAGCAAGGACTGGAACAGATATCTGTACCCCATATTCATAGCAACATTATTCGCAATAGCCAAAAGGTGGAAGCAACACAACACATCCTTCAACAGATGAATGGATAAGTACAGCGTAGTATATACGCAATGGAATATGATTCAACCTTTAAAACTAAGGTAATTCTCACATATGCTACAATGTGGATGAACCCTGAAGTCATTATGCTAAGTGAAACCAGCCAGACACAAAAAGGACAAACGTTCTATGATTCCACTAGTATGAGGTATCCAGATAAGTCAAATCCAAAGACAAAGTAGAATAAGGTTGCCAGGGGTTGAGGGGAGTTAGTGTTTAATGGCTATGGTTTCACATGCGGAAAAGAAAGTTCTGGAGATGGACGGTGAGGATATTTTTACAACAATGTGAATGTACTTAAGGCCATAGAACTGTATACTTACAAATGGTTTAAATGGGGCTTCCCTCGTGGCACAGTGGTTAAGAATCCGCCTGCCAATTGCAGGGGACACGGGTTCAAGCGCTGGTCCTGGAAGATCCTGCATACCGCAGAGCAACTAAGCCCGCGAGCCACAGCTACTGAGCCCTCATGCCACAACTACTGAAACCCGTGCGCCTAGAGCCCGTGCTCTGTAACAAGAGAAGCCACTGCAATGAGAAGCCTGCACACGGCAACAAAGAGTAGTCCCGCTCGCCGCAACTAGAGAAAGCCTGCGTGCAGCAACAAAGACCTGACACAGTCAAAAAATAGAAAATAAAATAATTTTTTAAAAAGCTTGTAAAAAATGGTTTAAATGGCAAATGTTATGTGTTTTTAATCACAATGGAAAAATGAATGAAATAATGATCAATGTTACAATGCGGATAAACGGTGAAAACATCCCAAGTGAAAGAAGCCACACAGAAAACCCACCCAGATCATGCTCACCTTGTACACTCTCAATCCAGCAAGGTTGTTAAAGTGAGGAAAAGCCCCAGTGATGGTTCCAAGAAGAGAAAACTGGATTCGAATAGAAAAATACATTTCCACAAAGCTGGGGCAGCTGGTGAAAGTTGAAGCGGGTCTGTGGATAGGATTATAATGTGGAAACCATAATTATTCCTCATTATGGGGTTATGTGCTGGTTCCCTGGGAGAGTGGCCCTCCCACTCTCACAGGGTAAAACAAACTGGAGTATTTTATGAATGTGGAAAACTTTATACTGCTACTTAAAGTTTTTTATACACTTGAAATTTACTAGAAAATAAAGTACTTATCAAAACAACCATGTCATGCCACGCCAGAAATACATACATCAAACTCTGTTATAGAGGCCAAGCCCTACCCAGATCCAGTTCACCCACAGTGGTGATGTTAATCACCCTTGTAGGAGTCCACATACTACAAGAGGCACCATGGGAAGATTATATTGGGAGCCACTATGTCTTGGGTGCTGTGGATGACCTGGATGTAGATGAAACAGTGGGTTTTCTGAATTCTAGTTTTCCACATTCAACCACCAAAAAACTGTTACAACTAAAAAATGAATTCAGTAAAGCTGCAGGATACAAAAAAAAGAAAACTCAATGCACAAAAATCATTTGTGATTCTACACACTGATAATGAACCATCAGAAAAAGAATTTTTTTAAAAATCCCACTTACAATTGCATCCAAAAAGATAACTAGGAGTAAATTTAACCAAGGACGTGAAGGACCTGCACACTGAAAACTGGAAGACACTGATAAAGGAAACCGAACAGACAAAAATAAATGGAAAGATAACCTGTGCTCATGTGTAAAAAGAATACTGTGAAAATATGCATTCTAAGGTGGGACTTCCCTGGCTGTCCAGGGGTTGGGACTCTGTGCTCCCACTGCAGGGGGCATGGGTTCGATCCCTGGTTGGGGAACTAAGATCCCGCATCCTGCATGCCACATGGTGTGGCCCCCAATTTTTTTTAATTTAAAAAAATATGCATTCTAGCCAAATTAATGTACACATTCAACGCAATCTCTACCAAAAGTCCAATGACATTTTCCATAGAAACAGTACAAATAATCTTAAGTTGTGTGTGGAACCACAAAGGACGCAGAAGAGCCAAAGCGACCCTGAGGAAGGAGAACAGGCTGGAGGCGTCTCCCTCCCTGATTTCACACTACATTACGAAGCTACAGTCCCCAAAAAGTGTGGAACTGGCACAAAAACAGGCACACAGACCAGAGGAACAGAGCAGAGAACCCAGGAATCAACCTACAGGCATGTGGTCAGTTAATTCACAAGAAAGGAGCCAAGAACATACACCAGGGAAAGGATAGTCCCCTGGGAAGACTGGGAAAACCAGACGCCACACGCCAAAGAACAACACTGCACTCTGTCTACACCGCACACAAAAGGGGTCAAAAACCCAGTTTTCCACATCAAGTTCTTCCTCTCCTGGGTCCTCTGAAGACAGACACCCTCAGCGGTCAGCCACGCACAGGAACCTTCTGCCCACTTTTCCTCACCTTCTCCCTCAGTGGCATCACCTCCCGGCAGTTCCTGAGGAGACCAGGCTCCTGTCAGCATGAACTGGACCCCACGGTGTCCCAAAGCTGAAGGCCCAGCGGGTCCTGAGGAGACCCGTCTTCTGTTAGTGTGGACTCAACCCCGGCCTGTCCCAAAGCCCGGCCATCAGCGTGGACTCAGCCCCGCGCCTTCCAGAAGCCAAAGCCCCAGCAGGTCCTGAGGAGACAGGGCTCCTCTCAGCATGAACATGAACAGCACGATCGGAACAGACATCCCGCCAAAAAAGATACACAGATAGTAAAAGTCATACAGAAACAAGCTCAACATCATATACCATTAGGGAACTACAAATTAAAACCATAAGATATCACAGCACACCTATTAGGACTGCTAAGCTCCAAAACTATGACAATACCAATTGCTAGAGGGTGAGGAACAAAAGGAACTCTCCCTCATAGCTGGGGGGATGCATGTGCAGCCACTTTGTAAGACAATTTGGCAGATTTTCCAAAGCTAAACAACAATCGTACTTCCCGTATTCAGGCAACGGCTTTGAAAATCTCTGTCCAAATGCAAACAAAGATGCAATTATGCACAGCAGCACTTCCATAATGGCTAAAAACTTGAAGAAATCAGGATATCCTTCAAAAGATGAATGCATAAGCAAATTGGGGTACATCCATGTCAAGGCGAGTAGAATATGCCACCCCAAAATATGTCTCTCTGGCATAAGGATTATTGGTCTGCTTAAAAAAAAAAAAAAAAAAAAAAAAAACGGGCTTCCCTGGTGGCTCAGTGGTTAAGAGTCCGCCTGCCGATTCAGGGGACACAGGTTCAAGCCCTGGTCCGGGAAGATCCCACATGCTGCAGAGCAAATAAGCCTGAGAGCCACAACTACTGAGCCCATGTGCCACAACTACTGAAGCCCGCATGTCTAGAGCTTGTGCTCCGCAACAAGAAAAGCCACCACAATGAGAAGCCCGCGCACCGCAATGAAGAGTAGCCCCTGCTTGCCACAACCAGAGAAAAGCCTGCACGCAGCAACGAAGACCCAATGCAGCCAAAAATAATAAATTTTTTAAAAAATCTCAGAAAACTGAGATTGCCGTTTTATGAAGGACATTTACAACAGAGAAATCTCCATTTATAAGGGTATGTCCCTCTTTGCACCAAAAATAGAAGGATAATTAAATCTTAAGTAACTCTTTTCAATGGGGAAGTCCTGACTTAAATGTGCAAACAGTCACACCCTTGTTTACTGTGCTTTGCATGATAACCTGCCGTAACTGGCCTTCCCCCCCTTCCCCAGCATCTTTCTTCTGTTTTTAGCTGAAGACAGTATTTAAGGGGATGGTTTTGGTCATTTCAGGGAGTGAGTGACTCAGTTTCCCGTGGTATCCCCCCTGTATTCAGAAGGTATACATGTTATTAAACTTCGGCTTTTCTCCTGGTAATCTGTCTTTTATTACAGGGGCGGGGGGGGGCCTCAACCAAGAACCTAGAAAAGTAGAGGGAAAATTGTTCTTCCTCCCATACACGTGCAGTGGAATACTCCTCAGCAGAAAGAAATGCACCACCAGCCTATGGAAAGACATGGATAAATCTTCAGTATACACTGCTAAGGGAAAGACTCGTAGATGATAAGCAGATCATGGGGTGGGGGTTTGAAGTAGTCCATGTGATACTCTAGGGTGGACACCTGTCACTATGCATTTGTCTAAGCCCACAGATGTGTACAGCCCAAGGGGCCAATCATCATCTATTCAAATTTAGTTATTTAGGATGTAGGAGTTCTGCAGGATGGAATACATAATGTCACAGAATCTAACTGTATTAGAAATATATGGAAACATCTCACTGTAGGGGATGGGATAAAAGGTGCTGACCTAAGTTACCTTTGGAAATGAATGGAATCTGTAGACTAAAAGCAAAATGGACCGTATATAAACAGTGGGCTTTATTCTACGAAGTTCTTTCCAGGGTGTAGTAGCTAACAATTCTGAAACCTCTGCACATGTAACCTGGAAAGGAGAAATGCACAGATAAATGGCAGATGGTGGGAGCCAGGTTCCTTGCTGTGGGAGTGGGAGGTTACAGATAAGCAAGGGGAGAGCCTCTGCCCTCATAATCCTGGATCTGAGCTTCCTGGGAGGATGTTGACTGGCTGGGGGAAACACACACATCTTCAGGCTGGGAAGACCCTGCAGACATAGGAAATTCACGTCCCATCTTTCCACCCATACCTGCTGGAAACACTCAGCCCTCCATAATCAGTCAATTGCAGCGTTTAAGACATTCTCACCCCCAGGCAGATAAAGGAGCATGAGGGTCTTGCTTACCCCTAAGCTGTCCCAGAATCCAGGCCCTGGGGGTGGAGCCAGGTTGGGGGTTCCTGGGCCTCTGACCAGCAGGTGAGAGGAGGGAAGAAGACCCGTCCTGAGGACAGAGGTTCCCTCAAGTCTGTGAGCCCAGGAGCCCCGATGGGGTTCATTCCCAGTACGGACATGGGCGGGGCCTGCAGTGGTTCTCTGTTCCCCCTGGGCCCTTTGATGAAGCCATGGCAGCACTGGGCCCAGACGTCTCCTGGCGGTGTCTCAAACTCTGACACAGCGGTTTTACAAAGGAACAAGAGAATGGAGCTGAGCCCCTGACGGCCACTCCTTTGTGGCTCTGAGTTGCTTCCAACAGGACCGCACTCACCTGCACGTAGTCTGCTGTGACCCATCTGCCCCCCTTGGCCTTTCCTCTCCCTCCCTGTGATGATTCCCGTGACATTTCCAGCCTGGACCCCTCTTCCAGGCCAGACGCCTCTGTCCAGCCGCTGCACCCCCATCTCACCTTGGGGGCTAACAGGCCCCTCAGAGGACTGGGATCCCACAACTCTGCACACCCAGGAGCAGCCCCACCTTCCCAGGTTGCTGAGCCCAGGCACCGGGTGTAACCAAGCAGGAACCTACGGGGCCTTCCCAGGACAGACCCCTCCCCCACATCCTCCGCTGTACGTCCTCTCTGAAGTACCTGGATAACAGGGCCTGATGCACGCTTCCTCCACCACGAAGTGGAAGAAATTAACTACTTGATGATCATGAACAGGTAGCCCCGGAGCTTCTGGTGCCTAAGAATTTATAATGTTAACCGCCTGTTACCTCACCATCAACCAGAGAATTGTGCACCAGCAGATCACATACCCTGCGACGCCCCTCCTTCACCTGGCCTTTAATGTTGCTTTACTGAAATCCTTCAGGGAGCTTGGGGCTTTAGAGCACAAGCCGCCTGTCCTCCTTATATTGGCACTTTTACCATTAAAGCTGCCCTTTCCTCCACCACACCCGGTGTCAGTAGACTGCCTTTACTGCCCTCGGGCAAGGGGACCCAAGTTTTGTTCGGTAACACTGGGGCCTCCCAGGCTCCCACCCTCCTTGTGCCCCAGTAGCTGTCATCTGCTCCTCCAGTCTTGTTGCAGCAAAAGTAGAAATGAAGTTTTCCTTCCCCTGAGAACAAGGAAAACAAAGGGAACAGCGAACAGGCTAGAGAAGAAACATAATCTGGCCTGAAAGAGTTCATCACTCCTTGTTTTACTTTGTCACTCATTTGTAGTAACTAGATTTGTACTTTACAAACCTAACCTCACTCCCTGACACTATGTAATTTACATTCGGCACCCATCACCCCTGACTCTGTGTGAGTTACACCCCCTGCCTCTCACTCCCTAACCTTATTATGTCCAGCATTTACATTCTATACGCCCCTCATAACAAATCACCCCCTATAGTTTTTCATTTCAGAAACAAAGTCACCGGCCGATAAACCAGAGGCAAACGGATGCAATTACCAGACTGCCGGACCCGAATTACCGGGCGGCCTGACGCCAACTATGACTGTTTTGAAATAATGCAAAGGAAAGGAGGAATGCAAGACCTTCACTACTTTGATCCTTATCCTATACCCCGGGCTGCGGGAGACCCACATATAAAATCTTCCCTGATTTTCAAGGAGGGGATGCCCAGTTCTTCGGGCGCTAGCCAGTTGTGTCTTCCCTGCTGCCTGGCAGAAAAATAAAGCCATCTCTCTCTTCCTCCAAAATCCCTGTCTCCGTATTTCTGTTCGGCCTCGGTGCACAGGGAAGCCGAGATTTCGACAACAGTCTGTGGCCAGTTTCCACACTAATTCCCCTCTACACCCACAGCCCTGGCCCAAGCCTGATCTTGTGCCTGGTTCCTCCATCAGGCCTGGCAAGTCTCCCTGCCCGCACGGTGCGTCTCACATCCCACCCCAACGTGCTCTTTCTGAAGCATAAACGAGACTGACTCTCTCCCACCTGTAATCCCCCAAACATTTCCCCACTTTCACTAGGGTATCTGCCAGGAGAGACACCTGCCAAGGCCCTGAGAGTCCCTGGCATCCCCACTAGGCTGCTGGCTCCTGAGCTCCCTGACAACGGGCACCTCAGCATGCCGGGAGACACAGCAGGAAACCCCAGAGCTGCTCACCTCAGGACGGGGCAGGCACCGCCACGGCCTGATCAGAGAGAGCAGAGGAGGGTTCCCCAGCTGGGACACAAACTCTGCACGAGTGGCCTCTCCTTGAGCCATTACATCACCTCGTGTGACTTGAGGGAAGGAAGGACTGAAGCACACTTGGTTCCTCAGGAAGATGGTATAGGCTCAGTCACATCCCCCCAAATTCACATGCTGAATCCCTAACCCCAGGACCCCAGGATGTGGCTGTATTTGGAGATGGGATTTTTAAAGAGGTGATCAAGGTAAAAATGAGGTCGCAGGGTGGATCCTAATCCAATAGGATTGATGTCCTACAAGAAGAGATTAGGACACAGATAGGCACAGGGGGAGACCATGTGAGGACCTGGGGAGAAGACAGCTATCTAAGCACCAAGGAGACCTCAGGAGAAACACCTTGATCTCAGACAGCATCCAGGTCTGGGAGATGTCTGATGTTTAAACTACCCTTTCTGTGGTATTTGTTATGGCAGCCCCGAGCAGACTCATACACAGGGTAAATCAGGTCTCAGACTGGACAGAACCCACTGTTCATTCCTCTCTATGTGAGTTACAGCAGCCTCAGGAACTGAGGAGGGGGTCCCCAAGGAGAGACACAAGATAGAAGATGCTAGGCATTAACATGACTGCATTCGTGTGAATTATGCCTGAACTACGTTCACATGAGATAGTTTTGTCCTATAGGTACACCCACCTCCACCACCCTACTCGGCACCTTCAGTCTGAACTGCAGACCTTTGGATTCACCACCTCCACTGAGACCATTAGTTTCACCTGCTGTGAACCACCTCCTATAGGATTTCCAGAACCACAAAGCATGGAAGAGCTCATGCTGATGTGTAATCACGTTTCACAGTACCCACAGACTGTGCGCTAGAGTCCAGGAGACCCCACCATGACATCCAGGTGACCCCGCCATGGTGGAGCCACCCAGTTGCCCACTAGAACCTGTTTTCCTTTTTCCTGTTCATGGCTACCCTGTACCTCCCAGCCTTCCCACCCCTTGCAGCTGGGGTCCAGTGTCTCGTGTTACCAATGGGAAGCGGTAGAGGTGGTGAGGGCCTTGGCCAGCCTGCATCCTAGGATGGAGGGCATGGTGCCCACGTGGTCACCCCACCCTGCTGGTTGGAGCCCTCCACCCAGAAGCAGGGAAGAGAAACAAGGTGTACAGAACCCACCTGCCCCGGACTCTCACATGAAGGGGACAGAGACACCTTGAGCCTCAGTCCATTTTGGGGGGAACACTTTTTGTTCCAGTAACAAACCTTTGCCCTAAAAGTCAAGGTGCTTTACAAACCGCTCCCCAGCTGTCACAGAAAGTCAGGCTTAACCTCACACACTTTTCTCAAACCCCAGCTCACACTGAGACCACCACTCAGGTGACAGTGCTTCAGAGCAGCCCCTTTAAAAGATACCTGGAGTTCAGCTCCCCCAGCTCTGCCTTCAGCTTAAAGGAGAAGTTTCCTTGACAACTTTGACAAACCTGCTCAGTTTCCTTGACAACAAAGCTTTGCAATCTCCCAAACTCTTCTCCTTCAAACATTCCTATTCTAGGCTTGCTGCACCTAAAGAGACAGTGCTGTCATCATGTGCCAGAAAGTGATTCCTCCAAGCCCGTAGTTATTGGTTACACGATGCTATTGATGATGAGATCCCAGGAGAGCCACCTTTGCAAGGTAACTGCTTCTGGACTTGGCACTAGGTCTCCTTCCAAGGACAGGATGGAGTGGCTGTTTTCATGGGGCTTATGGTGGAAGAGCTCACCTTCTGATGAAGCCAGGCCTTGATCCTTTCCTGGTGATTCCAGGGTCTTCATTCTCCCCAGACCCCCACCCACATGGCTGCTGTCTATGCCAGTCTAAACAGGACCTTGGTAATCTCCTAAAATGAGGGTTATATTATACACAGATAATGGGTTGAATGGTGGCCCCAAAAGATGTGTCCCCCCAGAACACATGAACAGGACCATATCTGGGAAAAGGGTCTTTGGAGATGTAGTTAAGGATCTCGAGGTGAGGTCATCTTGGGTTAGGGTGACCCTCAATCCAATGACAGCATCCTTATAAGAGACAAAAGAGGAGAGACACAGACACAGACTAGAAGCCACGTGAAGACAAAGACAGACATGGGAGGAATGCAGCCACAAGCCTGGGGATGCCTGGAGCCCCCAGAAGCTGGAAAAGACAGAAAGAACCCTATCCTGGAGCCTCTGGAAGGACTTCAGCCCTGCAACACCTTGATCTAAGATATCTGGTCTTGGACTTCCCTGGTGGTACAGTGGTTAAGAATCCCCCTGCCAATGCAGGGACACAGGTTTGAGCCCTGGTCCAGGAAGATCCCACATGCCACGGAGCAACGAAGCCCATGCGCCACAACGACTGAGCCTGCACTCTAGAGCCTGCGTGCCACAACTACTAAAGCCCGCATGCCTAGAGCCCGTGATCCACAATGAGAGAAGCCACCACAATGAGAAGCCCGTGCACTGCAACGAAGAGTAGCCCCTGCTCGCCGCAACTAGACAAAGCCTGCGTGTAGCAACAGAGACCCAACGCAACCAAAACTAAATACATTTTTTAAAATAAATAAATAAAATATCTGGTCTCCAGGACTGGGTGAGGATGAATTCCTGTTGTTTTAAACCACCCAGCTTGTGGTCATTTGTTAGAGAAGACACAGAACAGTCACACAGACCCTGCTCTGTAGGATCCTGGAAGTGTGGATGTCACTACACGCAGACAGAGGCTGGATTACAGAACCCTTAGAGTCAGCATTGGGCCCTCAGAAATCCTAAAGCAGTGGCTGGACACCAGAATGTCGACGGGTCAGTCAGAAGCCCATCCCTAAGGGTGCCGGCTGCACATGGCCTCCTCAGGTTTTTATGCCTGTACATGTTGGGGATAAGTATTTCCATCCTAATTCAGGACCTCTGATGTCACCGTTCACGTTGCTAATTAAGAACCCACTAGTTACAGAGATGAAAACCCTATCGGGACACTTGCTCCAGCGGTAAACAATTCTGAAGTTGGTCAGAGGTGGGGAATCGTCTCCCATGCAGCCAGCAGCCCCCTGACAAGGAGTGTTATTGCAAAGCTGATGGACCGTGCAGAGGCATCTCTGAGTAAACGTGAGCTGACCCCCAAGCCAGCTGCTCCTGAACCTTATCCCAGGTAAAACACCTAAATATGTGCAAACACCTTACAGGCTGGATGAAAGGGCCAGTGACAGCACGCTTGCTGAGTTAGCTCCTGCAGGCCATGTGAGATGGTCCTGGCCTGTATGCTTTTCTGAAAGCTTTCCATATACCTGAGTTACCCCTCCTGTCCTGGCCCCCACTACCTTTTTCTTGCTTCCTCACCTCTGCCTGGGGAGAACTTCCAGTGGCCGGTACAGGCAACACATCCTCTTCCTTAGCAGGTAGCAGCCCGGCAACTCCTGCAGAAGGTCCAGCAGAGCCCCACTCACAGCAGGTCACCCGCAAGGCTATGGCTCCTCACTCCCTTCCACCAGCCGAGCCCCACAGCCACTGACAGGGCAGGAAGTATGGCGTCAGGTAAGCTGCAAGTACTCTTGCTGCCTGGAGGGGTTGTTTATACAGACCTCAACTCAGGCACACCTGGGGAGGGCTGGCTGGCTCAGAGTTGAAGAAAATGGGCCTTGCTGCACTGGCCCGGTCCAAGGAACAGGTGTGGGGTCCTGAGGATCAGGATAGACAAGGGGCTGCAGCTCTGGCTTGTTTTCTAATCATTTTAACTGGCCCATAAGTGGGAGACAATTTCAAAAAGACCTTCTCCAACAAGAGGAATCCAGGAGTCATGGAGAGGAGGCGTGGTGGGTGGAGACAGGGGCCTGGTGTCCCGGATGCAGTAGAAGCCTCTGGAAAGCCCAGTGGAGGGAGCCCACACAGAGTAGAGCTCAGGATCACAGACCTGTCCAGGAACTGCTGTTTGTTAGTTCAGGTCCTGCTCTGAGGTGCTCAGGGTCAGCTCTGACCAACAGGTAGGCTGGCGGTGGTCTGCAATGAGGGCTACATGCACGGTTCCTATGCGCCAAGCCCTGCCGGGGTGCCTGCCCAGGTGAGCTCCATATCCTGGGAGGGGCCTGACCACGAGAGCCCCGTGCACTGGGAGGGGTGTATGAACAAGCTCCCCCCTCTCTTTGCAGCTGGCACAGAGTTGCTTAGGATGCAGATTAAAATCAGCCGAGGGCAGAAGTGAGGAGCAGGGTCGGGGTCCTACGGCTGTGGCCACCCAGGGAAGCCCACCTGAATCCTGAGGTGCAGAGTTTATTGGGGTCTGTCACGTCAACATCGGGACTACCATGTGCTGGATCTCGGCTTTCAGTCCCCGGGGGGGCCTCAGGAAGCCCCACCAGGCCTCGTGCCGTCAGCACAGACCAGCCTGGAGCGAGGCCCACACAGCACAGACACTCCCATCAGACTCAAAGTGACCTTCTGGAGCCAGGAGCAGAGGCCCGGCCCCTCTGTGGGCCGGTGAACCCACACCGCACAGGCCCTGGTGCAGTGCCCGTTCCATGTGGTCAGCATGGGTGCATACGGGTCAGCCAGTGTCTGTGTGTCTCAGCCTGTAACCACTGACCACACTGTCCTGCTCTGCTCACAAGAGCGAGGCCAGTGGAGGGACAATGGAGACATGGGGTCAAAGCCGGGTCACGGTCAGGTGAGAAAGGGTCCGAGGAGACAGAACACTGCTGCTCTTGCCTGATGAGCTTGACGTCACCCTGTGGTCAGTCATGTCTCCCCACATCCCACGGTAGGGCTTCCTTTCCTGCGTCCTGGGGCAGGGTCCTGCGTGGGTGAAGCGTTTGGGAGCATCTGGAGGGAGCCGGCACCTGTCAGCACAAGTGGTCTGAGGACACCCCCAAGGATGGGCAGGCATGGGAGCCCAGGGGATGGTCCTGCGTCAGCCCTGAGGCTGGACAGAGGCTGTGGAGCTGGGGGTGATGGTGGTTGTGACAAAGAGCTTACCACCTGACAGGAGATAGGCCAGCCGGGGCAGCACGGGGAAGTGAACACTGTACTCCACGGGAGGACGGAGAGACCAGTAGACTCAACCACTGGCGTGAATATCCGGGCTGCTCTTTGCAGGCCTGAACCCGGCCCCGCCCCCAGCGGCTGAACCCGGCCCTGCCCCCAGTGCCCGGGACCTGGCACCGCCCTCGGACCAATGGCCTCCCTCCAAGGCTGGGTCTATGAACACAGAGGCAGTCAGCTCCAGGTAATCAATGGATCAGTTTATTATCAGGTAACTTACCGGGTGGTATCAGGATTGGGGGACAATCGGAAGGATGTGCAGCTGCGTTCTGCATGGCCACGGGGTCATTGGGACAATTTATAGTTAACACAGTGGGTTGCTTGGAAACAGTACGTGCATTCCTAAGTCAAGGTTTATGAATGGGTAACTGTTCTCATGGGCGCCGGGAACACGTCAGCAAAGGTTTTCATTGTTTGGGGACTAACAAATCATAGAGACCACCTGGTCCTAATGATTATTAAACAGTCTCTATTAACTAGAAAGGCCTTGAGGACAGAGAAGTAACGGACAACACAGTACAGTCCTGGGTAGGGTCAGTGAAGGACAGGAGGAGCTGTACGGACCCAGGACGGCATCAGTTATGCTGACAGCCTTACACGGGGGATGCAGGTCTGGGGAAGGTGCAGCCTTGAGTCCCGCAGGGGCCGCAGAGAAAGGGACGTGGGCCAGGCAGTGGGGCGGGCCTTGCACCTCGAAGGCACAGGGGTCGTGGCCCTAAGAAGTGACGTCACACTTGCTCGTAGGGACCCCGCTGTGCAGGGTGGACACGTCTGTGTCCAGGGTCATGTCCTGCTGCTTTGGGACCTGACTGCTCAGACCTCTGCGTGACCTCTGCGTGACCTCTGCGTGACCTCTGCAGGCCAGCCTGAGCAGGAGCATATTGTGTCAGGAGTCTCAGGCAGGACACATCCTCAGGGTTCAGGGAGGACCCCCAGGAGGCCTTGGAGGCCAATTCTGTTGGGGGAAGGGCGGAAGGGCTCAACTCCAAGCACCGTGGGGAAAGTGAGCCGGGCAGCGGGTGTCCCATGTGGATGGGGCGGTGTTATCAGCTCACCTAAGAAAATAACCTTATCACGACTCCTGTGCGTTATGTAAAAAATCACATTTCTACCATGAGGTTCTCAAGTAACTGGAGGTGCTCTGGTCTTACTCTGCAGCCGTGCCCGTGTTCCAGCAGCGACCATGGACTGACGGCAGTGTCGTCCACTTCACCTGGTAGGCCCCAGCCTCGGGCTGAGAGGAGTCAGGCCACAGGCCCCAGCGTCCAGGGCTGCGGTCAGTCAGTCACCAGTGCACGGCCACCGGCCCCAGGAGGCTGTTCACACTTGATGATAAAGCCGGCCAGCCCTCCCAGTGGATTCTGTCCTGCGCTGCTGGGGCCGCATCTACACTTGGGTTGAGCCCTGGGTCTGCCTCTGGACCGTCCCGGTGTGGGGTCATTCACTCCCTCCTTTACACTCCACGGTCCCCACATGGTCACCCAGGAACCACGTGGGCAAGCAGACGGGGTCTTTCAGCAGAAATGCGAGTTCCCTGTGATGTCAAGTTGTTGATGTGATTAACGATGGGTTTTTTTAAAATTGTGGTAAGATATATGTAACATAAAATTCACCATTTACCATGAAAGTGGACAACTCGGTGGCATTTATCACGTTCGAATGTTGTGCAAGCACCACCTCTATCTGGTTCCAAAGCATTCTCAGCCCCCCAAAGGAGAACCCATCCCCATCCCCATGAGCAGTCACTTCCCATTTCTCTTCCCCTCCCCCAGCACCTGGCACCACTAACCCACTTCCTGTCTCTCTGGATTTGCCTATTCTGGATGTTTCCTACAAATGGAATCATACAGTTTGTGGTTATTCTGGGCTGGATGTTTGTGTCCTCCCCAAAATTCACATGTTGAAATCCTGACCCCCAAGGTGATGGTATTAGGAGATGGGGCCTTGAGGAGGTGATGCGGTCATGAGAGTGGAACCCCCATGAATGGAATCAGTGTCCTTATAAAGAGACCCCAGAGAGCCCCCTGGCCCCTTCCTCCATGTGAGGACACAGTGAGGAGACACCATCTGCAACCAAGAGCTTCACCAGAACATGACCATACTGACACCCTGATCTCAGACTTCTGGCCTCCAGAATTGTAGAAAATACATTTCTGTTGTTTAAGCCCTCAGCCTGGTATTTTGCTATGGCAGCACAAGCAGAATAAGACAGTGTCCTTCTGTGCCTGGCTTCTCTCACTGAGCATCATGTTTTCAAGGTTCATCCACGTTGTAGCCTGTGTCAGAGTTTCACTCCTTTTCATGGCTGAGTAATATTCTATTGTGTGGATGGAGCACATTGTGGGTATCTGTTCTCTATTTACCAGTTCATGGCCATTTGGGTGGTTTCCACCTTTTGGCTGTTGTGAATCATGCTGCTATGAACATGCATGTACAAGTGTTTGTGTGGACATGTGTTTTCCTTTCTCTTGGGTTTATATGTAGGAGTGGAATTGCTGGGTCATGTGGTGACTCCATGTTTGACATTTTGAGAAACTATCAGACTGTTTTCCAAAACTGGCACCATTTCACATTCCCACCAGCAGTGTTTGAAGGTTCCAATTTTTCCCCTTGTTATTGTCTGTCTTTTCGATTCTAGCACCTTAGCAGGAATGAAATGCTATGTCATAGGGGTTCTGTCAGCCCATCAGTCCCTCACTCCTTTTGTATCAAGTATTTTGTGACACTCCCCTCACTTTCTGAAATCAAATGCAGAGGTAACGTAATCTCTATACACATATAATTTAAATATAATTATATTCATGTATCTATGCAGTTATAGTTACAATACAGAGGAGCATTAAAGGGAAATATATTTTAATGAAATAATACATAATTTAACAGGTGAGTGCTTGGCTTCAACTACACTAAATAATCAGACGTTTGCTTGAATTTTTCTTCAATTTAGATGAAGAAAAGGTAGATAACATTCAACTGAATTCAACCTTTATATTTAATGTTTGTAAATGAGAGCAAATAGACATCCTTGTATATAATTTGAATTACTGTTGTGACAGCAATCCTGGTGCATTTACTGGCAATTCAGAAACTCTGAGCCAGGAGATACAATTTTCTAAAATGTTGGAGAATTCTTGTTAAAGTTCTGAATAACTATGAGAACAAGCTTTCCTAGAGTCACATCACTGTTATATTCCTGCATGATTTAGTGTATCTTAACAGCATACAGAAATAACTTGTGTGTAAAGTAGAACAGAGTCAGATTCTTGGCTCAGAAAATCACGAGCAGGTCCTTCCCAGGAAGGGTGGGGGGCACAGGGCAGCCCTTCCTGCAGGAGGCCTGGCAGCTCAGGGCACTGCCACAATGTGCCTGAGAACCCCAACCTTTGTGTCGAGCACAAGCGCACCATTCCACGCGTGCCTGGGAGAACGCAGCTGAGACCAGAGATTCCCAAACAGGGACATGTGCCCCATGTCCAGGGTGCAGGAGAGTGCATGGTTTGTAAGGGGGTCACTTTGCAGCTGCCCCTGAAACTGGCCTTCCTGGAGCCCCTGCTTGCAGAGCGGCTCCCGTGAAGAGGGACTCTGGTGCAGTCCCCCCTTCCTAGGACATTAAATCCTTAAGGCCGCATAAATGCAAGACATCATAACTTGGTTACCATAACAAATACAACACACAGGGCTGCTTAAACAGCAGACATTTATTTCTCACAGTCCTGGAGGCTGGAAGTTCCAGAGCAAGGTGTCAGTGGGGCTGGTTCCTGCTGAGGCCTCTCTCCTTGGTGTGTACATGGCCGTCTTCTCCCTGTGTCCTCATATGGTCATCCCTCTGTGTCTGTGTCCTAATCACCTCTTCCTATAAGGGCACAGTCAGGTTGGAGTATAGCCCACCCTAGTGATTTCATTTTACCTTAATCATCACCTCTTTAAAGACCTTGTTCTCCAAACACAGTCCCGTCCTGAGATCCTGGGGGTCAGGACTTAACATGTGAATTTTGAGGACACAATTCAGCCCACAGCAGGCACATGCCTGGACCACAAGACTGCCTGCCTTTCCTGGCCCGGGGATGTTTGTGTTAAGGGCGAGGACAGGAGATGGGGCAGGTGGCCTCAAGGGAAGGCAGGAAATAAGCTGTTGGTGGAGCCAGGACAGTTCTGTCACGTGTGCCTCATCTATCCTCCAACCACATGAGAACCACTGCCCCCAAGTGGGAGCCCACTTGGACAAGGTGTCCGCAGCGCTGGTGAGAGGGGTGAGCACAAAAATGTGTCACTTTTTAAATACAAGCAGTTCTTTTCAGCTTTTCTCTACATGAAAGGAAAGATCCCAGGAAGGTCAGGACAGGATGGGTTGTCAACTGTCATGCTGTCCAGGGCTGCGGCTGTTCCCTGGAGCAAAGCGCTCTGTGACTTCTTCCTGGTGGGCGTGCTTTCCTGGAGCAGCCAGAGCTTCTTTTGTTTAGTTTCATGTGTGGCTGGTCCTCATCAAACCTTAGAAAATGTCTATAACTTTGTATTAATAGAGTATCTATCTGTACACTTTTCTATTAATACAGTGTATTCTACCTGCTGACCTGATCTGCCCTGCCCCATCTGCAGTAAATACCTCTCTACTGCCTTGAAGTTTGACCGTGATAAAGTCATTGAAGGCATTTTTTTTTTTTTTTTGCGGAACGCGGGCCTCCCACTGTTGTGGCCTCTCCCGTTGTGGAGCACAGGCTCTGGACGCGCAGGCTCAGCGGTCATGGCTCACGGGCCCAGCTGCTCTGCGGCATGTGGGATCTTCCCGGACCGGGGAACAAAACCATGTCCCCTGCATTGGCAGGCAGACTCTCAACCGCTGCGCCACCAGGGAAGCGCTGAAGGCATTTTTAATCTTTATGTCTTCTTAGTTACTTATTCTGAAGCTAAAAACCAAAGTTTGATACAGCCACTCCCCACACTCACATGTACGTTTCCAGAAAGTGCAAAGTAATCTGTAGTGACGGATAGCAGATCCAAGTTTGCCTGGATTGGGGAGAGCAGGAGGAAAGTTCTGGGGATGAAGGTATGGATGAAATAAAAACTCATATTTTAAGGCAAGACAAGACAAATTAAAAACATAAGCTTTTTCTCTGCCCTTTGGCCTCCTCCCTCCCTACTAGTATGCATGTGCATTTGCATTATGTGTTCACCTGACCTCCCCAGTGACAGAAATATCTGCTCACACACAAAAATCATTTTTTCTCCTTCTGGCAACAGCCGTGTAACTCCTTATAAGGTAGCATTCCTTTCCTTATCCTGTAAGGGGTCACAATGACCCACCACTCACCTTGTACGTGCAGACGTCTTTGGTGGACTTTATGGATGAGGCCACTATATCATTTCCCTTAGAGGTAGTGATTGGTGCAGAACAGACTGGTCAGACGACCTGGGGAGATACCGGGCTGCACCTAAAAGAAGTTCTTAGCTCAAATACGTACTTAGGACATTATTAAAGTCACTAGCTATATTACTTGTATGCTGCCTATTTTACAAGATTATTCTTTCTTGCATTACCAAATGTGTGACCGAGCGTCCGATAAAAATAATGATGACTACGTGACCTAAAACAATTGCCAAATACATAGTTCTATAAGATCAGTGATTGTAATAGTGTAACTCTAGATATGGGAAGAAGCCACAAGAGGGAACCATTTCCTGGACCATAACAGACTAGCAGGACAGGCGGCCCAGAGGCTTTGGGCTACTGTTAACAGGGCCTAGTCCAGTAACAGAACATTGAGTGGCCTATCAAGGAAATCCTCGCCTGAACTGGGAATGAGCATTCCTAGCACCGTGGGATAAATTGGTCACTAAAAGTCTCCCAAACCTTGGTCAAAATTAAGACCAAAAGGGAGGGGTTGTAACATAAAGAATGTTGCCCACCAACCAGTTCTACGAGAATTGTCATCACCCACCACAATCTCTGACTTACAGGACACGCTGAAAGGAATTCAGACAACAATCAGGATGCGGCACTTTGTGCCCTGGGAAAACTGGCCTGCAGAGAGTTCCATATTTTCAGGAGAAAATTTTTATGAACCTGGATTCTTACCTCTTCCCACACTTAGAAAAGCACTAAAACCATTAAGGTATCTGTTCCTTGTGAATAGCAGTAACCTCCTACCAAGCTGTGTGCTTGGCTGCACGTACCCCTTCACCAAAATCACATATAAACTGGCTTCCCCCCCTTGCCTCTTCAGGACAGTCCACAGACCTTTCTGAAAAACTGTCTCCTGGGTTATAATCCTCAGGTTGGCTGGAATAAAAATTTCCATTTCTTTCTTAGATTGACCATTGATTAATTTTTCATTGACAGTATAATCATTATCTTGATGGGGTACATGTGTTTCCAAACCTATCAAATTGTACACTTTAAACATGTGCATTTGTTGTATGTCAATTACACCTCGATAAAGCTGTTAAAGTATCCCAGCATTTTAGCATCATTGCATGTTCAGCGGCTTAATGAGAAGTGACATTTTGATCTCTCCTGTTACTGTGACTTAAATAGGAACCAAGTTCACCCCAACTCCATCATCTTATTCTGATCTCAGTGGGGCTGCTGTTTGCCTGCAGTTTGCCTCTCACCGGTTTGGTGAGCCTCCCCGCAACACAAGCACACACTTCTTGCAGTGCACATTGAAATGAGTCTTAACTATCAGAGAATCCAACCAGGCCTGTTCAATTGTTGCAACTTTCCTGGGCCATCAGGTTAAGCAAGACTTTCTCAGTGAAAGAGCAGCTGGTCAAATATTGCTGAGCCTAATGAAGGCTTTGTCCTGCTTCCTAGACACTGAGACGGGATTCTCATAAATCCTCTTGAAAGTTTTCCATGGTTTGCTTTCAGCAAGATTGAAAGAAAAGCTAATGACATCGTCAGCTGATAGATTACCAAATATTTTGTGTAATATTTAGGTAGGTAATTGGGAAAGAATTGAAAGAATAAGTGACATTTTTAAAACAAAACTCCCACTCTTATCTGAACAAGGTGTCTCAGTGCTAATGTGTAAAAGATACAAAATAGGAATAGATCTAATTTCTGAATCTTTTCTCTTCCTAGCAAATAGTCATGGGCATCCTTGAATACATATAAAAAATAAAAGGGAAAAGTCACATTCATTCTATTAAAAGATATGTTTCCAAAAAGCATTTATCGGGCTTCCCTGGTGGCGCAGTGGTTGAGAGTCCACCTGCTGATGCAGCGGACACGGCTTCGTGCCTCGGTCCGGGAAGATCCCACATGCCGTGGAGTGGCTGGGCCCGTGAGCCATGGCCGCTGAGCCTGAGCGTCCGGAGCCTGTGCTCCGCAGCAGGAGAGGCCACAGCAGTGAAAAGCCCATGTACCGCAAAAAAACAAAAACAAACAAACAAAAAAACCCAAAAAGCATTTATTTTTAATAATTATAAAATATGTGTAATAATATATATACTGTTTTAATGAGTTGGAACTACTTATAATTGTAATAACAATTAAGAAAAAAATGCAACCTTTAGAACTCTATGATCATAGTAAATAAAACAAAAAATTAATAATCTATTTATAAACATGGATATGCTGGGTAGTCAGTGAGACTTCTAGGCATCAAAGTCCATTGCATTGGAATAAGTCTCTGAGTGACGTGGAATGAAAAGACAATTTCAAATAAAAAAAGAACAGGAAGTTGGTCTGAGACGTTACATCCTGTGTGATTTCAACCAAATGACGTATTGAGGAGGACAGATTACAGAGACAGTAAGAAGATGGTGTTGCCAGGGGCTGGGGCATCAAATGGGCAGAGCACCGAGGATTTTTAGGGCAGAGAAATACTCTGTATGATACTATATTTGTGGATACATGACATTATGCATTTGTGTATATATGTATATATGTGTGTGTGTGTGTATATATATATATATATATAGTGATGTAGACACACATACACGTGTAAAATAACTCAATAATCAATAGCCATACATATGTCCCAATAATACATAGCCCAGTAGAAAACTGGGCCAGTCATAAACAACATTTCACAGGAGAGCAAACTGAAAGGGCCGGTCGACAGTGGTGAGAAGGTCCTCAACACGTGCCTTGACCTACGTGGTCTGAGGTCCCACATGGCTCTCCTTTCACCCACCGTGTTGGGCAAAGTTGAACCAGAATGTCTGGCCCTGTGTGTCTGACATGCCTCTACTGACCCCCCAGATATGGGGCTCCTGGTGGGGGAAAACGCAGCCCCTCAAGTCCTTCTCCTTGGTCTCAGGTGCAGGGACCACCTCTCCGTGGGCCAGATGCCTTGGCACAGAGCAGCCGCTGGTGGGGGTAGCCCTCGCTGAAGCAGCTGAAGAGGAAGGTCACCATCACCATGGAGGTGACCCTCTTCAAGTAGTACTTGCCCAGGGGACATACTCTGCACAGGTGCAGCCACTGAGGGGGACATAGCTGGGGACATGGGAGCTGCTGGGGCATGTAGTGGGGGAAGGATGCTCCACACCAGGCAGGGTCGGTGGCTCGAACCTGTGGCAGCTCTGCAGCCCTGTGGTGCCCTGCCCGCCAAGATGCCAGGTGCACCTGATCACGTGTGTTTGCACCACTGGTGCATCACATGTACCTGATTTCTCACACATGTGTGCTCACTGCTGACCCCACATGTGCCTGATGTCAGACACACATATGCTCACCTGCTCACTGCAAACCCATCACATACACTTAATCACACACCAGCTCACTGCTGCCTGTCACCCCCAGACCACATAGGTTGAGTCCTATAAGGAGGACGGAGTTGCCCTGCTGGACTTCATCAGCTGGTCCAGTGCTGCTGCTGTGAACTGGACCCTCACACGGATGCTTCCTGGCATTCTTCACACTCGGGTCATGAGTTGCACTCTCCTGCCCAGGTCAATTTCCAAGACCAGGAGGGCTCAGATCTCTTCCAGGGGCTGGCTTAGGTAAGGGGCTTGCTTGTTTTCTGGGCAACATTATCTGTTATCTCAGAGTGAAGGGGTATCATGTACCCCACAGGGAGACATCCATTTCCTGACCCCAGGGCCTCAGGACGTGACCTCGTTTGGAAGTAGGGCCTGGTCGTGTAAGTAGGTAAGACAAGGGCATTAGGGTGGCCCCAATCCTGTGTAACTGTGTCCTTATAAGATGAGTGGAGACACAGACACGGAGGGGAAGCCATGAGAAGATGAAGGCAGAGATGGGAGGGATGCAGCCACAAGCCCAGGGACACCTGGAGCTGGAAGAGGCGGGAAGGACCCTCCCCTGGAGCCTCCACACTTTCCAGCTAGACAGCTACCATGAGTGGGCCTGAACTGAAGGCAGCACCGTGGCCCTGACCATTCGGTCTTGCCCGCGTGGCGCCCTGGGGAGTGGCTCTCACAGGACGCGGACCAGCGAGGTGTTTTCACATGAGACCGTAGGACACTGGTCCTGTAAACAGGCAGGCCTGTCTCACCTTTCCTTCTGGGCTCTGGTCTCACGGGGGACTGGGCACCGTGTGGGGCTGGGCGTTCAGCCTCTGCACAGGACCCCTGGGTGTTGCTTAAAAGTGCAGGTTACACCCCAAGAATGACGGAAGGTGAAACTCTCATCTGTCTCTGTGGATCTGCCTGCCCCAGGGGCCTCGTGTGAGTGGAATCACACAGTATTTGTCCTTTTGTGTCTGGCTCACGTCACTGAGCATAATGCCCTCAGGGTCATCCATGCTGTAGCCGGTGTGAGAATTCCCTTCCTTTTTAGGCGGAATAACATTCCTTTGTGTGGATGGACCATGTTTTGGTTTTCTGTTCAGCCATTAATGGACACAGGTAGTGTCTACGTTAATTTCTCATGTCTTGTAATATTCAGGGAGTAACTTGCTCAGCACAGCCTCCGACTCTGATGGGGTCAGCACCTCTTTCCTCAGAGTGTCCTACTGTTCAGTGAAGGGGGTTCATTCTCCTCAAACTCAGCATCAAGAGTTGGGGAGTTGACAGCCCCCACTGGGTCTCCCTCATGTGAGACTTTGCTTTTGAAAGAGCAGGCACCATGCACACAGGGGTGGTGGGCATGGGATATGGGCCCCTGGTGGGCAGGTGAGTCACTGGGTGGAGATGGGGCAGTGTGCAAGGAGTTCAGCCTGTGGGTTCTCCAATTGGATGGCTTCCCTTGAAGAAGACAGTGCAGTGCCCATTCTGGGCATCATACTAGTGCAGGAAGTCACTTGACCAGAAGCCATAGGAGCCATCAGGCCCACACACACACACATGCTGCTGGGAAGCAGGACCTGAGTGTGGGGCTCTCGGTGACCCTGAATGTGCTACGCCTGGAGTCAACCCATGGGATGGACTGTTCTACCCAGGCTTCCAGTGCAGCTGCCTCCTGCTGGAAGCCCAGGACGCTGGAGTCAGGCCACTTCTGGTCTGTCCTTGCAGGAGCCTGGGCTGCACTACATGAAGCTCCCTGCTCACCCTGTTACCAAGTCCAACCTCATTCTGCTCAGCACACGACAGGCCAATAAATTGGGAGACGAGATGTTGAGGCCAGGAATAGTGACTTTATTTGGAAAGCCAGGTATCTGAGAAGGTGGCAGACTAATGTCCTAGAGTACCATCTTCTCAGGGCCTGGATGCCAGTTTCTTTTATAGAACAGAGAGGGGGAGGAGGTAAGGAAATAAATAAAAAAGCCCATTAGTCTTGCAAAATATCTCCCTGTTTGGCCAGCAACAGGGAGGGGATGTGATAACTTTTTCTTTTCTGCAGCCATTCACAGGTGGGCAGGGTCAGAACCTTTCCCTGTGAGCAGAACAAAGGCACTTCAGTTTAACATTCAGGCAGAGGGGCAGGGTTCCCAGAGGCAGGCCATTATGTATGCTTACAGCTATAGACAGCATCCTTTTAATGATTATAATAACAAAAGCAACTAAAACAAATGTTAAAGTAAAAGAAACAGATCCAACATGGAGTGAGATTTTGCTCTTCCCTGTTACAATTCCCCACAGTCAATGTTCATTCCACAATCTTGTGGGAAAAGGGGCGATGACCACTCTAACTGCTTCCTGAGGTGTAGGGTTGATGAGGGGTGATCATGGAATAGAATTGATCAGCCTTGTGCAGGGAATAATTCTTAGAATTTTTAGTAAATAGTGAAACTCCCAACTCTTTGAACCTGATGCTGTGTTGTTCAGTTGAATAGGATTAAACAAGTAGATTAACCCACCCTTGTCCAACTGTAAGGAAATTACAATCTCAGGTTAAGGAGTTTAGCAGTTTTCTTTGTATGGGAAAACACAAGAGTCTGGGCTCACTGAAATCATTCCTTTGATATGCACCTCAGCTATCTGGGGCCTGAATCCTGTATTTTCACATCCTGAGTTTCCTCAAGGTTCACCATAGGGAGTGGCTGCAGTCTGATGGCTGCTAGATGGCAGGCATTCTTCCTTCCACAGGGCTCAACAGCTCATGTTGGAGGGCTGCAATCACCAATGACTGTGGCAGGAAATATTCCATTTCTCAGATCCTCCTCTTGGTCTGGAATTCGACCAATATTTGGGAGACATTTCATGACCAAATTTTGTCCCACAGCACTGGGAAGGCTCATCCAAGATCAGGTGAAAATTCTTGTTGATATGCCACTCCAGGTGCTAATTTCCAGATTAAGCCCTGGTGATAATTAAAGATTCTCTGTCTTTCTAGTCTATTATGATCCAGAAAATGTTTTCCCTTATTGCTTCCTCACATACTTAGAATCACAGTATTACAATTATTCTATAAGAGTCATAAATGTGATCTATTTCCTCAAGATGTTGAGCTATCATCAATTGTGTTGGAAACCTGGTTACATACTGGGTACTCTAAGAGACAACAATCTTATAAAATAGACAGTATATAAGTAATGCAGCTAGTAACATTGACAAAGTCATAGTGCAGTAGGGAGACACAAAACATAAACAATTTGGAAACAAAGAACAAATTAAAACAATGCTTAGTATAACTAGTTGTAATCCAGTTACAGTAAACCATCAAGTCCACAGGAGAGCTAGCTGGAGAAGCCAAATTCTGGCAGGATCAGGTAGAGAGAAAAAGCTAAATGTTTCACCTTTGTTTACAAGGGTATACTTTATCAACTTGTTGTAGGTCATAGCATAAGAGAAAAGGTCTTTCTGGAAAACAAAGATTAAGGCTAGTATATTTCCCAAAGTCATAAAATTATAAATCATATTTATCAGTTCACTCAGTCCCATGTAATTAATTCCTGTTGATCTAGATGAAGTAATCAGTTTTCCCATTAGTTTTGTCATTTGTTACCCAGTCTAATGGTATTATCTAAAGGCTATCAGAAACTTATATTTGTTAAAAAATTTCTTTTTATGAGCTTCTTTGTTTTAATTAATTAATTTTTGGCTGCGTTGGGTCTTCGTTGCTGCGTGCGGGCTTTATCTAGTTGCTGCGAGCGGGGGCTACTCTTCGTTGTGGTGCGCGAGCTTCTCATTGCGGTGGCTCCTCTTGTTGCAAAGCATGGGCTATAGGTGTGTGGGCTTCAGTAGTTGTGGCATGTGGGCCCAGTAATTGTGGCCCGCAGGCTCTAGAGCGCAGGCTCAGTAGCTGTGGCACACGGGCTTAGTTGCTCTGCAGCATGTGGGATCTTCCCAGACCAGGGCTCAAATCCGTGTCCCCTGCATTGGCAGGCAGATTCTTTTTGTTTGTTTGTTTTTGCAGTATGTGGGCCTCTCACTGTTGTGGCCTCTCCCGTTGCGGAGCACAGGCTCCAGACACGCAGGCTCAGCGGCCGTGGCTCACGGGCCCAGCCACTCCGCGGCATGTGGGATCTTCCCGGACCGGGGCACGAACCTATGTCCCCTGCATCGGCAGGCGGACTCTCAACCACTGCGCCACCAGGGAAGCCCCTGCAGGCAGATTCTTAACCACTGCACCACCAGGGAAGTCCTTATGAGCCTCCTTGAAAATGTGGCAGTTTTGCAAAGCATCACCTTAGCTGCCTATGAATGATAAAGGTCTTAAAAAGATAAGATTAAAGATCTGATTACAATTCTTCTTGGCAAAGAAGCTTATCCAAGTTGTTGTGACATACAACACTTTAAGATAACAACTAAATCTATAAAATTATACCAGGATATATGCAAATTTCAGAAACTTTATATAATTTTTAGAATGTCTATATCAATAACATTTATTCATACTGTACGATCCGAGGAGGCTTATCATTCATTTGACAATGCTTTCCATGTAATTTAGCATACCAACCAATTCTAGTCAGTTTAATATATATATATTCCCCCCCCCCCCGCCTTGGAGGTGCCTCAGGGTCACAGTTCCCTAGCCCCAAAAAAGGAAGATTCCCAACCAGTGCCCCATCACTACAAAAGGGAAGAACCCCAACCAATGCCCCATTGGAGATGAAGCTGAATGAATGACCAAGCTAGTTCAAAAGGGAAAATCCCAACCAAAACTCTGCCACAGGCAAAACCTACACAATAGGGAAGGCTCTCAGGGGCCCTCTGAAGCATCCCAAAGCTAGCTGAAGTCAAAAGAACTTTAATTAGAATTTGATAGGAAAATCATCAAAAATATCAAAAAAAATTTTAAACATTTGGTCAGATAGAAAATTTAAGAACAAATACAGCTCAAAGGCAAGATAGTTCACACAATCTGTTATCAAAAGCAGCATTCTAAGTAAACTTGTTCTCTTAGCAAAGAGGCACAAAATCTGGTCCTGCACCAGTCTACTTTTAATAACAAAATCTATTTACCCAATTTAGTTGAATCCAATCTCAGCCTGACCATGCATAAAACTCCTTTTTACTCAAAACATATATCCCACTTTCCTATTATATGGTGAAATGTTTCATTATTTTTAGTAGTTTTAATTACATATTTAAATTAGAATCTCCAACTCTTAAAAACCTTAATTTCTAGTGAAAACCAAGAGGCAAGTAATAGTCACCAAATCTGGAGAGACTACTTTAGATAATTTTCAGAACATAATAATTCGTATAGAGTTTACCTGAAAGCTCTTATCTCGTTTACATTTACTTTAAAGTTTCATCATATCAAGTTATTTTCCTTGCAACAGATGTAATAAGGTCTTATTTGATTCCTACGTACAAAAAAGTATTATGCTTAATATTAATGACTCTGAAGACATGTCTATATTAATTAGATCAACAAGCTTAAGCCACCTTCAGTACCAGATATCAGTTTAATGTTGAATATTTTCTAGATCATGTGAACCTAAAATTCATTCTGTCCAGTTTTATATTCCTGAGTATTTATATAAGCACTTAATTTTTTAAAAGTCAATTAGGTAGAGCTCTTTTACGAATTAATTTTGGTAATACCATACATCTACAACACACATAGACACATACAAACACACAGAGAGACATAGTTCTCGTTTCAAAATTTCAGCCCTGAGTCAGGTACAGCGTGTAAAATCCATCAGTTTACAAAAGCGGTTGGATTAAAATTGGGTTTCTGGCAATGGAACAAATCAAGCTCACTTGTCTAGATGGCTAAATCTTTTTACTAATGTTTATGGAAAAGACACTTAGGATTTCTATTTATCCTTGACAAGTCAATTTCTAAATTACTTTACCCTCTTTTCAAAATTTGCATTTTAAAAAGATGGCAGAGGTAAAGGGTTCTTGAGAAGACCAGGTAGGACATTTGCATCTTAAAGATATAGGCAAGTTTCCCCTAGGATGACTTTGTTTCCCCTTTGTTTAATACTTACAAGCCTCTTAAGATAAATAGGGAAGGTTTGGGGAGTGGTAAAAGGATTGGTGGGTTTCGGATTATTTTTGGAGCCACACCTCTGGCCCTGTAAAGACTAGATTTGTAAAACAAGAACAGTTTTTTCAAAGAATTAGGTGGCTACCTCAATGATATCGAAGGACTGACATACCCATTCACCTACTTTGGAACGTTTTACTTTTAGCTGCTGTGATTCTTCTGCAATAGGAATGCAGAAAAAAAGGCATCTTTTAAGTCCAGGACTGAGAACCAGCCGTATTCTCCCAGAAGAGTTGTGAGCAGAGTGTATGGATTAGGCACCACAGGGTTTAAGTCTTGGACTACTTGATTCATAGCCCTCAAATCTTGGACAAAGCGATATTCTGCTGAGTTTGGCCTTTTGACCAGTAGGATAGGGGTGTTATATGGGGACCTTCAAAGTTTAATCAGTCCTGTTTTCAAAAACTTTTCCAAAATTGGCTGAATTCCCTTTTGGGACTCTTGTCTCAGAAGATATTGTTTTAGATTAGGTGTTCCAGCATTCCTTTTACAAAGGAGATCTCACCCCAAAAGGGGGATTGAACACACTGGGTGTTTCAGGGTGAGGTCCCCTAGTTGGCATTCTAGAGATTGTAAGAACGAACGGTTTTGTACTTCTCCAGAAACTCCCTTGACCAGGATAGACTGGGATGTTTTCTGTGCCACCTTGGTGTTTACCACAGAATATGTGACACCCGTATCTATTAGAAAGTCAATCAACTTGTTTCCCACTGTCAAAGTTACCCAGGACTCCTGTGGGGAAATGAGAATCAGATGCGTCAAGCCCAAGGGAGTCCCCTGGCCTCTTCATTCATTAACAGAGTGTTCCTCTCTTTTTAACATATGAGAGGCTCCTGTCCTCCTTCTATTATTCTTTAGTCTAGGACAATCTTTTTTCCAGCACCCTTCCTCCTTGCAGTAAGCACATTGTTCCTTCCCCAGTGTTGGCTTACCTTCCTTTAGGTTACTCCCCTTCTGGGAATTCAATGCTACTGCCAGAAAGGTTGCATTTCATTTTGCATCTTCTTGCTTCTGTCATTGTTCTCTGTTGTTGAATACTTTAAAAGCAAGATCTACTAATTGAGAAGGGTTCATTCCAAATGCACCATCTAAGTTCTATAATTTTCTGTTTATATCTGGGGTGCTTTGCCCGATGAAGGTCATATTTACCATCCTTAAGTTCTCAGGGGCTTCAGGGTCTGTATCTGTATACTACCTATAAGCTTGATAAATCCTTTCTAGAAACTCTATCTTGGTAAATCCTTTCTAGAAACTGTAGAAATCCAAATGAGGATGGATCCTCATTTGGTTTTTGTTTTATCTCCTGAATTTTCTTTAAGCTCTTTTGTCTAGGTCCCCTCTTGGATTTTCTTTCAGACCACTGCACCATAAGGCGGCAGCCCTCTGATTCCTTTTCCTCCTGATGCAATAGCATAAAAGCTTCTACACATGGAATCTCATCTCTTTTCCCCGCTCTTTTGCAAAACACTTCTAATTGCAAGATCATATAATAATTGAGTGAGCCATTCAGGAGCCATCACTCTTCTGATCCTAACATATATTCAGTCCACACCCTATTACAATAGTACATCATGTCTTTCTTAGTCCACCATCACAGCTATGTTTTGCCCATTTATCTAATATATGCCCCAAAGGGCTCTCCTTCAGGATAGATGGAGTATTTCCCATTTTTATAAGTTTGATAACACCAAAACACAAAAGACGCAAACAAATTCCAACACAAAAGCCAAAAATAAATTCCAGCATTGATGCACACAAAACCAAAACCAACGAACCGCTTCCCAAATCAGGTAGAGTTCAACAACAACTCCCCTCTCCAACACGTACCCCGACCAAACAAATTGGCTTGTCCCATAAAGGGAAAGCCAAAATTGAGGGGGGAATATGCTCCTGGGGTGCACACCAGAGTGACTTACCCTCCAAAATCGAGTCCATCAACTAGCATAAGTTTGTAGTTTCCTTGCTTCAACTGCCAAGCACTGGGGCAGCAGGTGCTGCTTCACCGAGTTTTGAAGGGAGGATCTTCAGGACAAATGGTCCCAGCAGCTGCTAGGGCCTTGCCCTAAAATTCCCTGACCAGGACTGGCTAGCCACGAGCAGGAAGACTCCTGGCTGGCTAAGCCAAATTTGTTACCGAGTCCAAGCTCACTCTGCTCACCACACAACAGGCCAATAAATCAGGAGATGAGGTGTTAAGGCAAGGAACAGTGACTTATTTGGAAAGCCAGGCATCTGAGAAGATGGTGGGCTAATGTCCTAGAGTATCATCTTATTGGGGTCTGGATGCCAGTTTATTTTATAGAACAGAGAGGGAGAGGACATGTGGAAGTAAAGTAAAAAGGCCATAAGTCTTGCAAAATATCTCCTGGTTTTGGTCAGCCTCGGGGAGGGGATGTCTTAATTTCTTCTTTTCTGCAGCTATTCACAGGTGGGTAGGGTCAGAATGTCTCCCTGTGAGTGGAACAAAGGCACTTTAACATTCAGACAGAGGGGCAGGATTACCCAAAGTAGGCCATTATGTATGCCAATGGCTATAGTCAGCATCCTTTTAGTGATTATAGTAACAAAAAGCAACGGAGAGCAAAAGTTAAAGTAAAAGAAGCAGATCCAACATGGAGTCATATTTTACTCTTCCCTGGATCCCAACCATAATGTGGCCAGAGAAACTGGCAACATTTTTGTTTTGCATGCCAAAATGTTTAATGACAGAGAGATTTTGTTCCGTTTCCTGATGTGGGTGAAGTGTGGAGCCCAATGTTGATTTAGTCTCCAAGCAATGTACGTCCTAGTTCCCACATGAGAGTGAGCCCCCTGTCCAGAGATGAGAGACCCCACTTGTATGACCTGTCCTCCTAGGAGAGCAGCCCTAAGGTAGTTTAAACCTGACCAAGTTCTGTCTACACAGTAGATTTAGATCTCCCATATTCTGTCTACACCGAGTATGTTTAGACCTGACCATATCCTGTCTACACTGCGATATTAAGACCCAAGAGTGATCTGTCTACACTAAGTACATTTATACCTGGCTATGTTCTTCCTGCACTGGAACATTGGAACATTTATCTGAAGGTGTCCTGTCTACACTGAGTATATTTATTTATTTATTTATTTATTTTGGTAAGAAGAGATGCTTTTACTTCCCTGCTTTGTCCTCTTTGCTATTTTTTTTTAATTTTTAAATTTAATTTTATTTATTTTTTTATACAGCATGTTCTTGTTAGTCATCAATTTTATACACATCAGTGTATACATGTCGATCCCAATCACCCAATTCAGCACACCACCATCCCCAACCCCCTGTGGTTTTCCCCACTTGGTGTCCATATGTTTGTTCTCTACATCTGTGTCTCAGCTTCTGCCCTGCAAACCATTTCATCTGTACCATTTTTCTAGGTTCCACATACGTGCGTTAATATACGATATTTGTTTTTCTCTTTCTGATTTACTTCACTCTGTATGACAGTCTCTAGATCCATCCACGTCTCAACAAATGACTCAATTTTGTTCCTTTTTATGGCTGAGTAACACTCCACTATATACATGTACCACATCTTCTTTATCCATTCATCTGTCAATGGACATTTAGGTTGCTTCCATGACCTGGCTATTGTAAACAGTGCTGCAATGAACATTGGGGTGCATGTGTCTTTTTGAATTATGGATTTCTCTAAGTATATGACCAGTAGTGGAATTGTTGGACCATATGGTAATTCTATTTTTAGTTTTTTAAGGAAGCTCCATACTGTTCTCCATAGTGGCTGTATCAATTTACATTCCTGCCAACAGTGCAAGAGGGTTCCCTTTTCTCCACACCCTCTCCAGCATTTGTTGTTTGTAGATTTTCTGATGAGGCCCATTCTAAGTGGTGTGAGGTGATGCCTCATTGTAGTTTTGATTTGCATTTCTCTAATAATTAGTGATGTTGAGCAGCTTTTCATGTGCTTTTGGCCATCTGCATGTCATCTTTGGAGAAATGTCTATTTAGGTCTTTTGCCCATTTTTGGATTGGGTTGTTTGTTTCTTTAATATTGAGCTGCATGAGCTGTTTATATATTTTGGAGATTAATCCTTTGTCCATTGATTCGTTTGCAAATATTTTCTCCCATTCTGAGGGTTGTCTTTTCGTCTTGTTTATGGTTTCATTTGTGGTGCAAAAGCTTTGAAATTTCCTTAGGTCCCATTTGTTTATTTTTGTTTTTATTTCCATTACTCTAGGAGGTGGATCAAAAAAATCTTGCTGTGATTTATGTCAAATATTGTTCTTCCTATGTTTTCCTCTAAGAGTTTTATAGTGTTCAGTCTTACGTTTAGGTCTCGAATCCATTTTGAGTTTATTTTTGTGTATGGTGTTAGGGATTGTTCTAATTTCATTCTTTTACATGTAGCTGTTCAGCCTTCCCAGCACCACTTGATGAAGAGACTGTCTTTTCTCCATTGTATATCCTTGCCTCCTTTGTCATAAATTAGTTGACCATAGGTGCGTGGGTTTATCTCTGGGTTTTCTATCTTGTTCCATTGATCTATGCTTCTGTTTTTGTGTCAGTGCCATATTGTCTTGATTACTGTAGCTTTGTAGTATTGTCTGAAGTCAAGGAGTCTGATTCCTTCAGCTCCGTTTTTTTCCCTCAAGACTGCTTTGGCTACTCGGGGTCTTTTCTGTCTCCATACAAATTTTAAGATTTTTTGTTCTAGTTCCATAAAAAATGCCATTGGTAATTTCATAGGGATTGCATTGAGTCTGTAGATTGCTTTGGGTAGTATAGTCATTTTCACAATGTTGATTCTTCCAATCCAAGAACATGGTATATCTTTCCATCTGTTGCTATCATCTTTAATTTCTTTCATCAGTATCTTATAGTTTTCTGCATACAGGTCTTTTGTCTCCCTAGGAAGGTTTATTCCTAGGTATTTTATTCTTTTTGTTGCAATGGTAAATGGGAGTGTTTCCTTAAGTTCTCTTTCAGATTTTTCATCATTAGTGTATAGGAATGCAAGAGATTTCTGTGCATTAATTTTGTATCCTGCAATTTTATCAAATTCATTGATTAGCTCTAGCAGTTTTCTGCTGGCATTTTTAGGATTCTGTGTGTATAGTATCATGTCATCTGCAAACAGTGACAGTTTTACTTCTTTGTTTCCAATTTGGATTCCTTGTATTTCTTTTTCTTCTCTGATTGCCATGGCTAGGACTTCCAAAGCTATGTTGAATAATAGTGGTGAGAGTGGACATCCTTGTCTTGTTCCTGATCTTAGAGGAAATGCTTTCAGTTTTTCGCCATTGAGAATGATGTTTGCTGTGGGTTTGTCGTATATGGCTTTTATTATGTTGAGGTAGATTCCCTCTATGACCACTTTCTGGACAGTTTTTGTCATAAGTTGGTGTTGAATTTTGTCAAGAGCTTTTTCTGCATCTACTGAGATGATCATATGGCTTTTATTCTTCAGTTTGTTAATATGGTGTATCACACTGATTGATTTGCGTACATTGAAGAATCCTTGCATCCCTGGGATAAATCCCACTTAATCATGGTGTATGATCCTTTTAATGTGTTGCTGCATTCTGTTTGCTAGTATTTTGTTGAGGATCTTTGCATCTCTATTCATTAGTGATATTGGTCTGTAATTTTCTTTTTTTATAGTATCTTTGTCTGGTTGTGGTATCAGGGTGATGGTGGCCTCATAGAATGAGTTTGGGACTGTTCCTTCCTCTGCAATGTTTTGGAAGAGTTTGAGAAGGATGGGTGTTAGCTCTTCTATAATTGTTTGATAGAATTCACCTGTGAAGCCATCTGGTCCTGGACTTTTGTTTGTTGGAAGATTTTAAATCACAGTTTCAATTTCATTACTTGTGATTGGTCTGTTCATATTTTCTGTTTCTTCCTGGCTCAGTCTTGGAAGGTTATACCTTTCTAAGAATTTGTCCATTTCTTCCAGGTTGTCCATTTTATTGGCATAGAGTTGCTTGTAGTAGTCTCTTAGGATGCTTTGTATTTCTGCGGTGACTGTTGTAACTTCTCCTATTTTATTTCTAATTTTATTGAGTTGAGTCCTCTCCCTCTTTTTCTTATGAGTCTGCCTAATGGTTTATCAATTTTGTTTCTCTTCTCAAAGAACCAGCTTTTAGTTTTATTGATCTTTGCTATTGTTTTCTTTGTTTCTAATTCATTTATTGTTGCTCTGATCTTTATGATTTCTTTCCTTCTTGCTAACTTTGGGTTTTGTTTGTTCTTCTTTCTCTAGTTCCTTTAGGTGTAATGTTAAATTGTTTATTTGAGATTTTTCTTGTTTCTTGAGGTAGGCTTTTATAGCTATAAACTTCCCTCTTAGAACTGCTTTTGCTGCATCCCATAGGTTTTGGATCATCGTGTTTTCATTGTCATTTGTCTCCAGGTATTTTCTGATTTCCCCTTTGATTTCTTCAGTGATCTCTTGGTTATTTAATAACGTATTGTTTAGCCTCCATGTGTTTGTGTTTTTTACATTGTTTTCCCTGTAATTGATTTCTAATCTCATAGTGTTGTGCTCAGAAAAGATGCTTGATATGATTTTAATTTTCTTAAATTTACTGAGGCTTTATTTGTGACCCAAGATGTGATCTATCCCGGAGAATGTTCCGTGCGCACTTGAGGAGAAAGTGTAAACTGCTGTTTTTGGATGGAATGTCCTATAAATATCAATTAAATCTATCTGGTCTATTGTGTCATTTAAAGCTTCTGTTTCCTTATTTATTTTCATTTTGGATGACCTGTCCATTGGTGTAAGTGAGGTGTTAATGTCCCCCACTATTTTTGTGTTACTGTCGATTTCCTCTTTTATAGCTGTTAGCAGTTGCCTTATGTATTGAGGTGCTCCTATGTTGGGTGCATATATATTTATAATTGTTATGTCCTCTTCTTGGATTGATCCCTTGATCATTATGTAGTGTCCTTCCTGTCTCTTGTAACATTCTTTATTTTAAAGTCTATTTTATCTGATATGAGTATTGCTACTCCAGCTTTCTTTTGATTTCCATTTGCATGGAATATCTTTTTCCATCCCTTCACTTTCAGTCTGTATGTGTCCCTAAGTCTGAAGTGGGTCTCTTGTAGACAGCATATATATGGGTCTTGTTTTTGTATCCATTCAGCAAGCCTGTGTCTTTTGGTTGGAGCATTTAATCCATTCACGTTTAAGGTAATTATTGATATGTATGTTCCTATGACCATTTTCTTAATTGTTTTGGGTTTGTTTCTGTAGGTCCTTTACTTTTCTTCTGTTTCCCACTTAGAGAAGTTCCTTTAGCATTTGTTGTGGAGCTGGTTTGGTGGTGCTGAATTCTCTTAGCTTTTGCTTGTCTGTAAAGCTTTTGATTTCTCCATCAAATCTGAATGACATCCTTGCGTGGTAGAGTAACCTTGGTTGTAGGTTCTTCCCTTTCATTGCTTTAAGTATATCATGCCACTCCCTTCTGGCTTGTATAGTTTCTGCTGAGAAAACAGCTGTTAACTTTATGGGAGTTCCCTTGTTTGTTATTTGTCATTTTTCCCTTGCGGCTTTCAATAATTTTTCTTGTCTTTAATTTTTGCCAATTTGATTACTATGTGTCTTGGCGTGTTTCTCCTTGGGTTTACCCTGTATGGGACTCTGCACTTCCTGGACTTGGGTGGCTATTTCCTTTCCCATGTTAGGGCAGTTTTCGACTATAATCTCTTCAAATATTTTCTCTGGTCCTTTCTCTGTCTCTTCTCCTTCTGGGACCCCTACAATGCAAATGTTGTTGCGTTTAATGTTGTCCCAGAGGTCTCTTAGGCTGTTTTCATTTCTTTTCATTCTTTTTTCTTTATTCTGTTCTGCAGCAGTGAATTCCACCATTCTGTCTTCCAGGTCACTTGTCTGTTCTTCTCCCTCAGTTATTCTGCTATTGATTCCTTCTAGTGTAGTTTTCATTTCAGTTATTGTATTGTTCATCTGTTTGTTTGTTCTTTAATTCTTCTAGGGTTTTCTTAAACATTTCTTGCATCTTCTTGATGTTTGCCTCCATTCTTTTTCCGAGGTCCTGGATCATCTTCACTATCATTATTCGGAATTCTTTTTCTGGAAGGTTGCCTATCTCCACTTCATTTAGTTTGGGGTTTAATCTTGTTCCTTCATCTTGTACATAGCCCTCTGTCTTTTCATCTTGTCTATCTTTCTGTGAATGTGGTTTTTGTTCCACAGGCTGCAAGACTGTAGGTCTTCTTGCTTCTGCTGTCTGCCCTCTGGTGGATGAGGCTATCTAACTATTTTATTTTTTAAATTTATTTATTTTATTCATTTATTTTTGGCTGCATTGGGTCTTCATTGCTGCACGCAGGCTTTCTCTAGTTGCAGCGAGTGGGGGTTACTCTTTGTTTTGGTGCACAGGCTTCTCATTGTGGTAGCTTCTCTTGTTGTGGAGCACTGGCTCTAGGTGCATGGGCTTCAGTAGTTGCAGCACGTGGGCTCAGTAGTTGTGGTGCACGGGCTGAGTTGCTCCACAACATGTGGGATCTTACCAGACCAGGCTCGAACCCGTGCCCCCTGCATTGGCAGGCAGATTCTTAATCACTGCACCACCAGGGAAGCCCTACACTGAGTATATTTAGACCTAACAGTATTCTGTCACTCTGACCACATTGATACTTGATGAAGTACTGTCTACACTGAGTACATTTAGACCTGAGCCTGTTCTGTCTATACTGGAACATTTAGACCAGAATATTTTCTGCCTATGCTGGGAAATTTAGACCTTACCGTCTTCTTTACACCAAGTATATTTAGACCTGACAGTGTTCTGCATGCACTAAGATGTGGAGACCTAGGTAGAGACCCAGCCTTGCCTCAGTCCTGGGAGCTTCAGGGTGGATGTGGAGACCTGGCCTGGCCTCAGCACTGGGAAGCTCTGTGCTTTCATCCAAATGTCAGTGCTCAGATGTCTGGGGTCTGGAGCTGATGTGGGCTTGTCTGGGTAAGAGCCTCTGCTCTGAGTGTGGTTACCTGGCCCTCCCAGGGGATGCACGCTGAGGGTCAGTGCTGTGGTAGAGGCCTCAGTTCTCATCCTTGTGAGGTTCACCTTCCCTAGGGCTCATGGATATTCCTCAGGTGTGCTACCTGGTAATTATTCCTATTCACCAGCATGCACAGGGCGAGTAGGGAGGCAGGTTTACCTGGTGAGTTGATTGCAGGGCATGTGGACCTGGGCTTAAGGCTGATGGGCAGCAGTTGAGGTTGCTTCTGCACTGTCCTTCTGGTCGACCATCCATCCCCACTCTCTGGGCCTGTCCTCCTTTTTCAGCCTTCCTGTCCCATGAGTTTTCTCATCACCTCAGTGAGAAAGGAAAGGGCTGAGCCTGCCAGAACCAAGGTGGTGTGTTCAACTTTAGCATGAAAGCATTAAAAACAATTAAAATAACATAGAACCAAAGTGGAAACAGGAGGGGACTGACTTCTCTGGGCCAAGTGTGGGGAGAGGAGATGGACCCTACACTTCTTTCTAGGGTCCCAGGAGGTCCAGGAACCTGCCTTGTTCACACATATGGCCCCACTTAGCACAGCCATGGTGTCCTGACCAAGGTAGATATGTGACCCCAGGTGTGGAGTCTGGGGAAGTGGGAGTCACTTGGTGAGTGTGACAGGTAACCCCAGGTTCAGGGTCTGGGAAGGTGAGGGTCACCCTGGAGAGTGCGGACGTGTGACCCGAGGTGAGCAGTTTGGGGAGGTGGGGATCACCCTGGTGAGTGTGGATGTGTGATCCCAGGTGTGGTGTCTGGGGAGGTGGGGTCACCCTGGACAGTGTGGACGTATGACCCCAGGTGGGCGGTTTGGGGAGGTGGGGATTACCCTGGTGAGTGTGGATGTGTGATCCCAGGTGCAGTGTCTGGGGAGGTGGGGTCACCCTGGAGAGTGTGGATGTGAGACCCCAGGTACAGAGTCTGGGGAGGTGGGGTCACTCTTGGAAGTATGGACAGGTGACCCCAGGTAGGGAGTGTGGGGATTGTGTGGGTCTCACGTCATCTGCATGGGTCAGGATCACGTGTACATCTGCTTTTTGGCTGTAGTGTGTCTTGTGCCCTCTGCGATTTCCAACATCTGAATTGAGGCTGTTGCCCTGATTAACCTGTGGTCCCTTTTCTTGTCTTAATCTTGTCACATTCATTTGAGGACAGGCAACTTTGAGCGAGTTGCTGTTCTGTGTTCTGCTGAGTGACAAATAACCCTTGGTGGTATCATATTAATATCATAGCATATTGTATATCTAATCTGAGGGGTGTCACGACTGTCTGAGTTCCCCTGAACAGAGCTTAGGTATCACAGACTAGCCCCCCTAAGAATGGTCCCTCACGTGCCATGGGAGGGTACCATTATGGCCCCCAAGGTGAGGGATGGTGCTTGGGCCTCACACATTTGTGATAAAGGAGAGTCTAACTGGAATCCCAATTAATAAGACATCATTTAAAATTTTTATTTTATTTTAAGTGAAATAAAACATACATTGCATACACTTTACAATCATCACCATTTTAAGTGCATGTTTCTGAGGCATCAGATATATTGACCTTCTCATGGAGTCATCACACCAACCCTAGAACTTTTCATCTTGTAAAAACAAAATTCCACAACCACGAAAGTCTCACTCCCATTCCCTCCCACTGTCCCAGCACTGCCGTCCACCTCAGTCCATGAGTTGTCAACTCCAGGGCCCCCATTTGAGTGGAATCCTGCAGTGTTTGCTGAGGGATCATTTTGGAAGAGCTGACTTTCAGTCTGAAGCTCTGCCTGTTTACATCTGAAGAATCTGCATTTAGGGAGAGGGTATATGAGGAAGGGGGTGTATGAAGGACAGGCTGTCTGGGGTGCAGATGAGCCAGGACCTGACCAGCTGCTTGTTGGGCCCTCTGGTCCAGTCTCTTGGGCTGTGCCTCATCTGTATCATCACTGTCCCCGCTGGCACCCCTGGGGTATTGTTGTCTAAGTGAGATTCCTCTGGTGACCCTGCTCTCCTCCCCTCTTCCTGTTAGTTGGGGAGGGGACTGCTTGCTGGGTGGTCTCTACTCCTGTGGCAGGAAGGACCCTGCAGGGTGGACCCATAGATTGCGAGGTGTGGTCCCAAGAGCATGGGGCCCATGTTGGACACAGCATCAGGGCTATGCAAGCACTCAGGTCACTTCATCACCAACACATAATGTTCCCAAGACTCCGCTCAAGAGGGCATGATGGGTGGTCTGGGACCCTGTTTCTGTCGTGGAGCTCAGAGCGCACGTCCCCCATGGGCTCCAAATTCACCCCTGCATCTCAGCCATCTCCTTCTGTCCTGTCTTTGAATGCAGGAAAACGACCTCTGCTGATCATTGTCCACAACATAACGCCAGGTCCTGTCAATATTAGGATTCTTTAATTTAAGTATTCTGGGATAGCAACTGTTTTTTAGGCCTAAGAAGGAACAGCTCATGAGTGTAAAACATTTTCAGATGAAATTAACATTTGATGATTATCTCTATGCTACTCCCTTATTGACTTCTTTTTTTTTTAATTCCATTGATTTCTTTTTATATATTTATTATTTATTTTATTTGTTTATTTTTGGGGCTGCGTTGGGTCTTAGTTGAGGCACATGGGATATTCATTGAGGCATGCGTGATGTTTCGTTGTAGCACGCAGGCTCTTCGTTGCATGGCGCAGGCTTTTCTCTAGTTGATGGGTGCGAGCTCAGTAGTTGTGGCACGCAGGCTTAGTTGCCCCACAGTATGTGGGATCTAGTTCCCTGACCAGGGATTGAACCTGTGTCCCCTGCACTGGAAGGCGGATTCTTTACCACTGGACCACCAGGGAAGTCCCTTGTTGGCTTCTATTAGTTATAATTCTCCTGGTTTTAGATCTGATGTGGGGATTATAGAGGAGTCAACATTTAAATCTTCATAATCTGTGTATTTGTAGCTTCAGCATCAATACTGACCCCTAGTTTTTATGGTTTGGGAAAAGTTATTGATTTCCTGTATCATGCAAAGGATTCACAATGATGATAGGGCAATTAAGATTACAATGATGGCTGGCAAATTGTTCAACTTCTCTTTACCTGTGCATCTGTTTTACGCATATGAGTCAGTTTAGTTGTCAATATTAGTGAAATAATATAGAGGACTAGAAAACTTATTTTAAAAATTATTATTAATGTGTGATTATGAAAATGTAAAAGTTCTTCCATAATAGATGATGCTGCATCTTGAGAGCCTAGATGAAGTGGATGTGCCTTAGTGATACACAGGATTTTTGCCTATGATTTAACTTTGACAAAGTTATGTAATTTTTTACTATTATCACATTTATTGAGAAAGAAATAATGATTATGGTGTTGGCTTGACAGCAGCTGAAAAGAATTCTATTCCTTCCTTATTTTAACTTTACATAGCAGTGTATGAACAGAGGTAAAATGACAGAGCTAGCATTAGACTGTAAATCTAAAGACAGAGATTGAGCCCTCTTTTTGCCAAACACTGTGGTGAATCAACAAATTGAATTGTAACTTCAAAGAAGCAGCTTCAGTTCTGCTGGTGCTTTTCCCACCTTTTTTTCCTTGATGGCAAAATTAGATTGAAGCCAGTTGACTAGAGTACATACCTATTAATGAAAATTTCCTGGGGTGGAAGAACATCAATCTAGTAAGGATTTAGCTTAATTAAAGTGTTTTCTTGGCACTCAACTGATGTAGGATAGAGTCTTGCAATCCTTATTTTCAGGAATTAAGTAAATAATACTTGCTTAGGGCTTATGAAAGCTCTTGGTCTAAACTAACCTAAATTCCTAGCCCAGCACTGATAGAAATCAGAGTTAAGGGTAGTAATCATGTGGCTATCATGATTAGTAATGATAGGAAGGTTATTTGTTTTGTATGTTCAAACTGTTGTTTTACTTTTGTGTTGTTTATTGAAGGGAATATAGTTAGTGATGTGGAGTATGTTAGCTGCAAGTAGAAATATATGCTGAGTACTACTATGATGGCTATTAGTGTTGGTAGAATGATGTTATCATTTTTGTTATCTCTTGGATAATTATTCATTTGGGTAAAAACCCTGATAGTGATGGGGATGTCCTAATGATACTATAATGGTGAGGAAAAGGATTGTGATGGGAGGTGTTTTATCTCATGTGTGTGATAATGATACTCTTGTACTACATGATCTGGGTATAAATAAGAAGAGAGTGTTGTTATGATATAAATTAGTATGTTTAGGATTGTTATAATTGGAATATACTTTATAATAGCTGTCATTCATCCTATATGGGCAATGGATGAGGAGGGTGTCATTTTTTCCAGGTGAGTATGGCTAAGTCTGCCTCAGCCTCCAGCTATGATTTATAATATCAGTATGATTAATAGTATATTTAGGTTGATGGATGGTGACATGTGGTATAAAACTGATAGGGGTGCAAGTTTGTCATGTTAATAGCATCAGGCCTGCTGTTCATGGGATGGCTTGTGTGACTTCAGACACTCAGAAGTGAAATGGGGAAAGTCCTACTTTTGTGACAAGGGCGATTGTCAAGATGGTGGATGCTGCTGGATTAAAGATTTTTGTTATTCATTGTGTTCTTTGACCAGAGTATATTAGATTAATGATAATAGCCATTATAAGTAGTATTGATGTGGTGGATTGTTTTAGAAAATATTTGTTGAATGTTTCTATAGCTCATGAGTTAAATTTTTTATTATAATGGGGATAATAGTAACCAGTGTGAGTTTGTTACTACTATTATGGTTCCTGAGATGATGGTCAGTAGAATGATAGTAAAAATAGGGTTTCTTAGTACAGGAAGGATATACAACAACATTTTGGGGGGTATGGGCCCAATAGCTTATTTAGCAGACCTTACTATTGCATGTGGTGTTATGTGGTAGCATGGAGAATGTAAAATTCTTAAGGGTAGTTTCAATTCCTATGATTATAGGAATAAGAGCGTTTAAACCTCTATTATTTACTCTATCATAGTGACTCTTTTCTCACACATATTACTTATGTTTGTGGTGTGATGCCTGATGTGATGACAGGTGATGAAACCTCTCATATATAATACATAGGGCTAATGTTAGTGGTAAAAAAATTTTATAAGAGATGTAAGTCAGAAAGAGAAAGACAAATACCGTATCATATCACTTATATGTGGAATCTAAATATGGTACAAATGAACCTATCTACAAAACAGAAACAGACTCACAGACATAGGCAATAGACTTGTGGTTGCCAAGGGGGAGCAGTATAGAGGAGGGAAGGACTGGGAGTTTGGGATCAGCAGATGTAAACTATTATATATAGAATGGATAAACAACAAGGTCGTACTGTATAGCAGAGGGAACTATATTCAATATCCTGTGATAAACCATAATGGAAAAGAATATAAAAAATATCTATATGTGTATAACTGAGTCACTTTGCTGTACAGCAGAGATTGGCACAGCATTGTGGATCAACAATATGTCAATATAAAATAAAATTTAAAAAATAAGAGATGTATAAGTTGATCCTATCAAAATTGTGCATACGATGCTCGAATTCATAGAAAGGAGACTCTTAGGAGTGTTTTAATGATGACATTAGCTGTATATAATTCTGGAAGGAAATGCGAAATTCTCCTAAAAATAAGATTGTTATGAAAATGTTTCTTATGATGATATTGACATATTCTTCTAGGAAGAACAGGGCAAATTGTCCGGCTATGTTTTCTACATTGAAGGCAAACACAGGTTTCTCCTTCTGTTAAATCAAATGGGGCTCCATTGGATTCCTGCTAGAATAAACGATTTATGGATGGGGTCAGGAGGAAAATTAGTTACAGGTGTTCTTGTGTGCCAAATAAAGGTTGGCACTTGCCGCCTATCTCTACAAGGATTAACTCACAAGCTGCTGAGACCACTGACTTTCAACAACCCCGGAAAGGAGTTCAGGGCAGAGATCAGGAATGAGGCCCTCTGTGCTCTGGGGAAAACTGGCAGAACAGGCCTTCAGATAGTTAGATATTTTCAGGAGAAAATTTTATGAGCCCAATTCTTGCATCTCCTCATATCGAGAAAAGCACCAAAATCTGTCATGGTGACATCTGTTTCATGAGACTAGCAGCAGCCTTCTGAAAAATCACATATGTACTGACCTTCCTCCCTACCTCTTTGGAGCAGTTTTTCAGAGTTGTTTGCAATGCTGTCTCCTGGGCTATAGTCCTCATTTTGCTCCAAATAAAACTTAACTCACAACTCTCACGTTGTGCATTTTTTTCAGTCCACATGTGTAATAATTGCTGTTGAAAGTGTAAATGATCCATTTATCAGTAGGACTGATAAGAGAATAACTGCTACTGTTACTTCATATGAAGTTTCCTGTGCTACTGCCCATAGAGCTCCAATTACTGCATATTTTGAATCTGAAGTTCATCCAGGTCAGAGGATGGAATAAATGGCTAGGCTTGATATGGCTAATATAAATAGTATGCCTAGTTTATATTAATTAGTGGATAAGGTATAGGAAGAGGAATTCATATTGTGAGAGCCAGGGTTAAGGCTAGCATTGGCACAATAATAAACATATAAAGTGATGATGTTGATGGTCATAGTGCTCCCTTAATAAATAATTTGACTGCATCAGCAGTAGGCTGTAATAATCCATAGGGGCTGGTGATGTTTGGCCCTTTCTGGATTTCAATATAGCCTAGGATTTTCCATTCAGTTAATGTAAGGAATGCTATGGTGAGTAAAACTGGGTAATTAGTGAAAGAATGTTAATTATAAACATATTCTTAGGAAGAGGACATGAACCTCTGGGAATAGAGGTTTAAGTTTTATGCAATTGCTGGGCTCTGCAAACCCTAACAAACCCTGTCTACAATAGGATATGTATAAATTAATTGCATGTAGATTTTATCATCATTTAGTTTGAAGGTGCTTTTGTAAAGTGGGCCTTATTTCTCTCATCCTTTCATACTGAGACAAATGTATAATAGATAGAAACCGACTGGGATTACTCCAGTCTGAACTCAGATCACATAGGACTTTAATCATTGTACAAACAGACCATTAATAGCAGTCACACCATTGGGATGTCCTGATCCAACATTGAGGTCATAAACCCTATTGTTGATATGAACTTTAGAAGAGGACTGAGCTGTTATCCCTAGGGTAACTCGTTCCATTGATCGATATTTTGAATCAATAAGTGGTAAAGCATTTTGACTAGTTGGTCTAAATTTTAATCACTCGGAGGTCGTTTTATTCTTTGAGGTCACCCACCCAAAATTGTTAATCCTTTAAAAGTGATGCTAGCAAAAAAAAAAAAGTGATGTTAGCCCTTAAAGTTTATTGTTTATTTTTTGGATCAATTAATTAAAGCTTCATAGGGTCTCCTCATCTTATTTCCACCTCTTCACAGGAAGGTCCATTACACTGATTAAAAGAGACAGTAAATCCCTTGTGTGACCAGTCATACAAGTCCTTCTTTAGAGAACAAATGATTAGGCTGTGTTTCCACAGCTGGGATACCACAGCCATTAAAGAGATGTCACTGGGCAGGCAGTGCCTCTAATACCAGAAGTGCTAGAGGTAATGTTTTTGGTAAACAGGCAGGGTTTGTGATTGCCAAGTTCCTTTTACTTTCTAAAATCTTTCCTTAAATGCATACTTGTGTTGGGTTAACAGTGTTTGAATAGATTAAGTATTAGTTTAGGTTTATTGTTAACTATCAGTGGGCTATCTGTTCTGATATAAGCTTATGCATGGAGAAATATTTCTTGTTACTCATATTAACAGTATTGATTCTATTAATTAATAGATTAGTCCAGTATTAAATTAGAAGTTGGTTTATTTACTATTGGTATTAAGATGAATGTGTTGTTGACCTTGAATGCTTTCTTAACTGGTGGCTGCTTTTAAGTCAGCTATGGTGGCATTTATGCATACTCTCTAAGGAAGGTTGTATCTTATATCTAAGAAGCTCTACCTTTTTATAATAACATTTAAAATTATGTCAAAAGTTATGTTTTTAAAGTAATATTTAAAGTTAAACTAAAATTCTTTTCTGGACCACCAGCTGTCACCAGGCTTGTTAGGCTTGTCACCTCTACTCATAAATCGTTTCCACTATTTTGCCATAAAGATGAGTTTGTTCTCGTAAACTGTTCATAAGTAGCTTGTCTGGTTTCAGGGTATTTAACTTAAGTTCTCTTTGTTAAAGTTTTCTAGTTAAATCATTATGCAAAAGGTAAAAGGGGTAAGTTTTTGCTACTTTTAATACTTCTTCCATCATTCCGTTATGGTACTTTATCTAAAGCACCAGACAAATTTCTATATCCTATACTTAAGATGTTGAATGAATGTTTTATTTAATTTACTTAATGATAGTTGAATTTGGTGGGAAGTTTGGGCTACTTGTAGTACAAAATGTTCATGCAGTATGAATTCTCTTGGGTGTGAACTAGGTGTTTTTCTTTTCTTATTTATTTTTTTAATTTTGGCTGTGTTGGGTCTTCGTTGCTGTGCACGGACTTCAGTAGTTGTGGTGTGCGGGCTCCAGTAGTTGTGGCACTCAGGCTCAGTACTTGTGGCTTGCAGGCTCTAGAGCGCTGGCTCAGTAATTGTGGCGCATGGGCTTAGTTGCTCTGAGGCATGTGAGGTCTTCCCAGGCCAGGGATCGAACCCATGTCCCCTGCATTGGCAGGCGGATTCTTAACCACTGTGCCACGAGGGAAGTCCCTAGGTGCTTTTCTTTAAGCTACACCTTGGTTCATCCAAGCACACTTTCCAGTATGCTCATCTCCTTACAACTTATCTCCTCTTATATGTCTGGAACTTATTACTGGCATATGAAATTATCAGTATTGGAGGGGGAGTGACAGTCAGTGTGTGTGTGTGCTTCATGGCCTGATTCATTTAAGCACTCTATTCTTAATTTACTACTAAACCCTCCTTTGGTTTTATTTCATAAAATTTTTCATATAAATTATTTATATTCTTGAGGTAGAAATTGTAGCCCATTTCTTCCCATTCCATAAGTTACAACTTGACCTAAATTTTTTTTTTTTTTTTGGTACACGGGCCTCTCACTGTTGTGGCCTCTCCCATTGTGGAGCACAGGCTCTGGACGCGCAGGCTCAGCGGCCATGGCTCACGGGCCCAGCTGCTCTGCGGCAGGTGGGATCTTCCTGGACCGGGGCTCGAACCCATCTCCCCTGCATTGGCAGGCGGACTCTCAACCACTGTGCCACCAGGGAAGCCCTGACCTAACATTTTTATGTCTTATAATTATGCTTACTACTGTTCCTTTCTAGGGTTTCCTGAGGATGGTGGTGTATATGTTTGGTGAGGTTTATTGGGGTTTATCGATTATAGAACAGGCTCCTCTAGCAGGGTATGAAGCACCACCAGGTCCATTAAGGTTTAGGTTGATGCTAGTAAGTACTCTAGTGAATAATTTTGTTGTTATAATTATTTGAATTTAGGGCTAAGCATAGTGGGATAGCTAATCCCAGTTTAGATCTTAGCTGTCATATAATCAGAAATGTTAAGTCACTTTTGTAGCTTATTTTTATTTTAGCTAGGGCTTTTTAGCTTAGCTAGGATTTTATTTTGGGGTAATCTTTAACATGCTTTACTCTGTAGTTCTATTAATATGGGTTAATCTTATGACCAAGGTGGCTGATATGAAATTTGCCAGCCCTAATTAGTTAATATAACTTACTCAAACTTTCTTTTATGGCTTAATTTTTATCACTGCTATTTTCCATGGGGGCAAAATTAAGCAAGGCATTGTGAGCTACTTTTTAGTGTGCTTGATGCCTGCTCCTTTTAATCTTTTATCATTTAGACGGCATTCTCAATGGGACGCAGATACTTGCATGTGGAATTTTATAAGAAATTAATAGGCTGGGATCACACCTATGTGTTTATGGAGTTAATAAGTTCATCTAGGCATTTACAGTGCTTCACTTTAATTATTAAGCTACATTACAGGTTAAGCAGGACTTTGTACATATAAGATTTCTGTATTTAAGTGATATATTGGTATTTGGTTTAGTAGTTTGGGTTGTGTTAAAATTAGTATTGAAATATTTAATATTTTTTCTTATGCAGAGTATTAAAATGTACTTTATTATTTATTTTGTTTGAAGTAAATGGCAGATCTAGGGGGGTGTCTTTCTATATAAGACTTCTATAGGTAATTGGTATTATGAGGAGGCTAGTTTGTAGTTATACTAACTTTGGGTTGGTGAGGTAAGGGCAATATGTTTGTTAGATGAGTTAGTTGACTCCTGTGTAGTTATATGCTTTGCCTTGTTTGGGGGGTTTGGCAGGGCAATAATGGCATACAAAGTATGAGATTTAGTGGGAAGTAGAAGGGTTTGATTAAGGAAGCTATTTACTTGAAACGCAGGTGCATATGCACATATATGTGTAATTGCTCTATGTACTGTGACCATTGACTCAATAACACATTATAGTTGCTTATGTTGGTAACTAATATTCAATTTAAGCTCAGTTACAAGTTGCTTGACTGTGTTAAAGCCTCTGATGGCCATAGCTGAGTCACAGCAACCCCCAAAATTTAAAAATACCAAATGCATGAAACCTGTTATGTGTTAACATGGGGTGGTTAGTCATTAGTCCATCAAGATGTCTTATTGAAGTAGAATGAGTAGGCAATTTTAGGTGAGATGGCCCTTAAGTAAGATGCAGATGCCAGATATAGTTCATTTACAAAAATCCCCATGGTTCATGGGCCCAGAACAAAGAGAGAGGCATGTTTGTGGGCGGGTTGATAATTTATTGTGGCTTACTGGTTAAGCTCTCATTATCAGTTGTGATAAACATGTTGACTGGAAATGATTTGACTTTATGTGGTATATATGATTAATAAATGTATGTCCTATGTAATATTAATCACTTCAATTATCCCTATGAATATCCTTAGGGGCTGGAATCTAATATGCATTGAACTGTTTTAATGTGTTATGTAATATTAATAGACTGATGTACATGCTTATATGCATGGGGTAGATAATTAATTCACAATTATACATATATGTACCATGTATGATAAAGCATATTATGTGTTTATATATGTGGGAGGGCACAATGCACAAATACATAGTAATGTTAGCTTTTATGATGTCATTTTTAAATACTTATATATTACTTAAAGATAGTGTTTATGTCCCATAGAAAATTGTTCAGGGCATAGTTTAAGTAAAATTTCATCTTTGGGTCCTGACGGTGGAGCTGGAGCTTCTTCCTTGAGTCTTAGTGAAATATGTTCTCCTGAGCTTCCCTGGTGGCGCAGTGGTTGAGAGTCTGCCTGCCGATGCAGGGGACATGGGTTCGTGCCCTGGTCCGGGAAGATCCCACATGCTGCAGGGCGGCTGGGCCCATGAGCCATGGCCGCTGAGCCTGCGCATCCAGAGCCTGTGCTCCACAACGGGAGAGACCACAACAGTGAGAGGCCCGCGTACTGCAAAAAAAAAAAAAAAAAAAAAGAAAAGAAATATGTTCTCCTTTTCTGGTTTACAAAACCAGAGTAATAAATATACTACAAAGACTCTTCATTTTAGGGGGTTGTTTTCAATAATGCTTGTTAGTGGTATTAGAAGAAAGTATAGAATAGATGCTGGTTGTCCAATGATAATAAATGAATCATTAATGGGTTGTCCTCCAATTTATGTTAGTGTTAATAAGCCTGCTACTAGTACTCAGAATAAGTATTGGCTAAGAGGTCAGAATGTTATACTCTGTTGTTTTGATGTATGAAATATTTGGACAATTGCTAAAATTAGGATTGAGAAGATTAAGGCTAGTACACCTATTTTTTGTGAATGGATCATAGAATTGTGTATGCAAATAAGAAATATTACTCTGCTTTGATGTGTGGGGAGTGTTGGAGGGGTTAGCTGGAGTGTAATTGTCTGGGTCCGCTAGAAGTTCAGGTGAAAATACTACTAGTATTAGTAAGATTAGAAATAGGAACAAGGCACCCAAGATATCTTTAACTTTGCAGTATGGATGAAATGTGATTTTGCCCATATTGGATGAGATTCCTGTTGGATTATTAGAGCCTGTTTCATGAAGGACTAATAGGTGAACAGCTGTTAAAGCTGCAATAAAAAATGGGAGGATAAAGTGGAAAGTGAAGAATCAGATAAGGGTGGATTTATCAACTGAGAATCCTTTCAGATTCATTTGACTAGGCTGGGGCCAATGTAAGGAATTGCTGAAATGACTGTTGGTCCTCAAAAGGTATTTAGCCTCGTGGTAAGATGTAATAACCTATGCTGTGGCTATTACTGTAAATAGTAGAATGATTCCAATGTCTCATGTTTCTAAGAAGGCTGCAAAATCCATAATACAGGCCTTCACCCTACATGAACAAATAAGCAAATAAAGAATATGGAAGCTCCACTTGCATGTTAAGTATCGGATAATTCATCTGTAGTTTACATCTTGGTAGATATGCATTACAGATGAGAAAATGGTTATTGTATCTGATGTATAATATATTGCTAGGAATAAATCTGTTAATATTTGTAAAATTAAACAAATACCAAGCAGGGAATAGAAACTTCACTATGATGAGATATTTCATAGGACTGGTAGATCAATAAACTTGTCATTAGCAATTTTGATTAATGCGAGGGATTTTTGAATGTTGATCATTAGTGTTCTTATAGTTGAAATACAGTGAGGATTTTTCGTGTCATTGGCCATGGTTACATTCCATGTAAGAATAATGATGACATACACTGTATTTAAGTACTATTTTTCTAGTTACTTGTATAGGCTTTTCTTTAAAACCTTCACAAATTTATTGTGAGCTTGTGTTAATTGTGAGTGTTAGAACTGGTTGTGGTATTGTAATGAATTTTGGTGGCTCATTTTTGGGCCTAATGGTTTTAAACATGTATTTAGGGTAAATGTTAATAGTTTGGTGTTATACAACAGCTATGGCTACTGAGCAGTATCCTGAGATTTGAGTTTCTAATAAAACCGTCTTAGGTATATTTTTCATGTTATGATGGAAACGCAAATTAGAACACAATGCAATATATATTCATATACACTAAATGGTTATAATCAAGAACAAACAAATAAACGTGTTGGCAACAATGTAGCAAAACTGGAACCCTTACACATTGCTTATGGAAATGTAAAAGTTCAGACCATATGTTTGGCATTTCCTCAAAGAGATAAAAATTAAATTACCATTTGGTTCAACAACTCCACTCCTAGATACAGGCCTCCAAAGAATTGAAAACACGTGTTCAAACAAAAAGTGGTACACGAATATTCATAGCAACTGTGTTCACAATAGCCCAAAGGTAAAAACAATTCAAATGCCCATCAGTGGATGAATGGATAAGCAAAACAGGGTAGATCCATAAACTTCCATATTATTCTGCCATATAAGAAATAAAGTAAAATGGTGCAGCCACTGTGGAAGACATTATGGCAGTTTCTCAAAATCTTAAACATAGAATTAACATATGATCTGTCAATTCCACTTCAGAGTATACACCAAAAATGTTTGAAAGCAGAATCTGAAACAGATATTTATACACCCATATTCATAGCAACACTATTCACAATGGCCAAAAGGTGGAAGTAACCCAAATGTCCAAAGATGAATGAATCCATAAAAAGAATGTGGTATATACACAAAGGAATATTATTCGGCCTTATAAATGAAAAAATTTCTGACACATGCTACAACGTGGATGAGCCTTGAAGTCATTATGCCAAGTGAAATAACCTTGTCACAAAAGGTAAACGTCATACGATTCCACTTATAAGACGTATTCAGAGAAATGAAATTCAGAGACAGAAAGTAGAATGTGGTTGCCAGAGGTTGAGAAGCGTTTGTGTTTAATGGATGCAATTGCACTTCGTAAAAATGAAAAAGTACTGGAGATGGATGCTGAGGATATTTATAAACTCCTGACTCTTTCTCTTCCCTGGAACACTCTTTCAGTTTCACCTGAATTGCAATTCTTTACTTTTTTAAAAAATATTTATTTATTTATTTGGCTGCGCTGGGTCTTAGTTGGTGGCATGTGGGATCTTCATTGCTGAGTGCGGGACCTTCATTGAGACATGCAGGATCTTTAGTGGCGGCATGCATGCGGGATCTAGTTCTCTGGCCAGGGATCAACCCCGGGCCCCCTGCATTGGAAGCATGGAATCTTAACCACTGGACCACCAGGGAAATCCCTGAATTGCAATTCTTAAGACCTCGAATAAACTCTTCTTATTTGCAGCCTTCTGCATTGTTTTTTGGTCCACACTTCATATAGGCTTCTGGCCCTGAATTCCCTATCTCACAGGATAAGGGTGTCTCTTTACCACCCTTATGGGAGTGCACCTTTCATAAGGGAGATGTATTTCCTGCTTTCAGGGAGATAGAGAGGAAGATCAGCCATTTCTTAAATAACTTTAATTCAAAATAATCACTATGCCATTGTGGCATATTTTGGAGTGGGCCAAGCTAAGCTTCAACAGTACACATAGGTTGGATATATTTTCCTGCATTGTCATTGGGGCACATTTAGCTCCCACATGTACATTTTTAATACCATTCTCTAATAAAATGAACCAGGGCTCTTTGAAGAAATGGCTGATGCTAGGACTGAGACAGTAAATATATAAGCCAGGATAATCTTGAAAGTAAGGAAGTTCCAAAAAAAAAAAACCCCACAAGATGGAATTATGTCAAAGGAAAACAGGAGCCAATGGAAAGACTTCTCAATAGTCAAATCAAGAATGAACTGGGGTGTATGTATCTTTTCAAATTAGTGTTTTTTTGGGTTTTTATTTTATATTGGAGTATAGCCAATTAACAATGTTGTGATAGTTTCAGGTGCACTGCAAAGTGACTCAGCCATACGTATACATGTATCCATTCTCCCCCAAACTCCCCTCCCAACCAGGCTGCCACATAACATTGAGCAAAGGTCCTGAGCTACACAGTAGGTCCTTGTTGGTTATCCATTTTAAATATGGCAGTGTGTACATGTTGATCCCAAACTGCCTAACTATCCTTTCCCCCCAGTAACCATAAGTTCGTTCTCTAAGTCTGTAAGTCTGTTTTGTAAATAAGTTCATTTGTATCATTTTATTAGATTCTGAATATAAGTGATATCATATGATATTTGTCTTTCTCTGACTTACTTCACTTAGTATGGTAATCTTTAAGTCCATTCATATTGCTGCAAATGACATTATTTCATTCTTTTTTATGGTTGAGTAGTATTACATTGTATATATATATATGTATATATATGTGTATATATATATATACCACATCTTCTTTATCCATTCATCTGCTGATGGACACTTAGATTGTTTCTATGTCTTGGCTATTGTAAATAGTAGTGTTATGAAGACTGGGGTGCATGCATCTTTTCGAATTAGACTTTTCATCTTTTCCAGCTATATGCCCAGGAATGGGATTGCTGGATCATACAGTAGTTCTATTTTTAGTTTTTTAAGGAACCTCCATGCTGTTCTCCATAGTGGCTTTACAAATTTACATACCCACCAACAGTGTAGGAGGGTTCTCCTTTCTCCACACCCTCTCCAGCATTTATTTTTGTAGACTTTTTGATGAAGCCCATTCTGACTGGTGTGAGGTAATATCTCATTGTGGTTTTGACTTGAATTTCTCTAATAATTAGTGATGGTGAGCATCTTTTCATGTGCTTATTGCCCATCTGTATGTCTTCTTTGGTGAAATGTCTATTTAAGTCTTCTGCCCATTTTTTGATTGGGTTGTTTTTTGATATTGATCTGTATGAGCTGTTTGTATATTTTGGAAATTAAGCCCTTGTTGGTCGAATTGTTTGCAAATATTTTCTCCCATTCCACAGATTGTCTTTTTGTTTTGTTTATGGTTTCCTTTGCTGTACAAAACTTATAAGTTTGATTAGGTCCCATTTGTTTATTTTTGCTTTTATTTCTTTTGCCTTGGGAGACTGAACTAAGAAAACATTGCTACAATTTATGTCAGAGAATGTTTTTCCTATGTTCTCTTCTAGGAGTTTTATGGTGTCATGTCTCATATTTAAGTCTTTAAGCCACTTTGAGTTTATTTTTGTGTGTGGTGTGAGGGAGTGTTCTAACTTCATTGATTTACATGGAGCTGTCCAGCTTTCCCAGCACCACTTGCTGAAGAGACTGTCTTTTCTCCATTGTATATTCTTGCCTCCTCTGTCAAAGATTAATTGACCACAGGTGTGTGGGTTTATTTATGGGCTCTCTATTCTGTTCCATTGATCCATATATCTGTTTTTGTGCCAATACCACACTCTTTTGATTACTGTAGCATTGTAGTACTGTCTGAAGTCTGCGAGAGTTATGCCCCTTGCTTTGTTCTTTTTCCTCAGGATTGCTCTGGCAATTCTAGGCCTTTTGTGGTTCCATATAAATTTTAGGATTATTTGTTCTAGTTCTGTGAAAAATGTCAGGGGTAATTTGACAGGGATCACATTAAAACTGTAGATTGCTTTGGGTAGTATGGCCATTTTAACAGTATTAACCCTTCCAATCCAAGAGCATGGGATATGTTTCCATTTCTTTGAATCACCTTCAATTTCCTTTATCAATGTTTTATAGCTCTCAGTGTATAAGTCTTTCACCTCCTTGGTCAGGTTTATTCCTATGTATTTTTTTAATGCGATTTTTAAAAGAGATTGTAGTTTTTACTTTCTCTTTCTGATATTTCACTGTTAGTGTAGAGAAATGGAACCGATTTCTGTATGTTTATCTTGTATCCTGCTACCTTGTTGAATTCGTTTATCAGTAGTAATAGTTTTTGTGTGGTATCTTTAGTGTTTTCTACATAAAGTATCATGTCATCTGCATATAATGATAATTTTACCTCTTCCCTTCCAATTTTGATATCTTTTACTTCTTTTTCTTGTCTGATTGCTGTGGCTACGATTTCCAATACTATGTTGAACAGAATTGGTGAGAGTGGGCTTCCTTGTCTTGTTCCAGATTTTAGCAGGAAGGCTTTCAGCTTTTCATTGTTGAGTATTATGTTGGCTATGGGTTTGTCATAAATAGCTTTTATTATGCTGAGATATGTTCCCTCTATACCCACTTTGGTGAGAGGTTTTTTTTTTTTATCATGAATGGATGTTGAATTTTATCAAATGCTTTTTCTGCATCTATTGAGATGATGATGTGTCTTTGATGATCATCTTTTTTGTCTTTCCTTTTGTTGATGTTGTGTATCACATTAATTGATTTGCATATGTTGAACCATCCTTGTGACCCTGGGATGAATCCAACTTGATCATGGTGTATGATCCTTTTTATGTGTTGCTGGATTCAGTTTGCTATTTTGTTGAGGATTTTTGCATCTATATTCACCAAGGATGTTTGCCTGTAATTTTATTTCTTGGTAGTGTCTTTGTCTAGTTTTGCTATCAGGGTGATGGTGGCTTCATAGAATAACTTTGGAAATGTTCCCTCCTCTTCAATCTTTTGGAAGAGTTTGAGAAGGATGGGCATAAGTTCTTCTTTGTATGCTTGATAGAATTCCCCAGTGAAGCTATCCAGTCCTGGACTTTTGTTTGCAGGGAGCTTTAAAATTACAGATTCTCTTTTACTTCTAGTGATCAGTCTGTTCAAATCATCTATTTCTTCTTGATTCAGTTTTGGTGGGCTGTATGTTTCTAGAAGCTTGTCCATTTCTCCTAGGTTGTTCAATTTGTTGGCATATAATTGTTCATAGTATTGTTATAATTTTTTGTATTTCTGCAGTATTGGCTGTTATTTCTCCTCTTTCATTTCTTATTTTGTTTATTTGGGTCCTCTCTCTTTTCTTCTTGGTGAGCCTGTCTAGAGGTTTGTTGATTTTTTTATCCTTCCAAAATACGAAATCTTGGTTTTATTGATTTTTTTCTATTTTTTATTTCTATTTATTTCCTCTCTGATCTTTATTATTTCCTTCCTCTGATGGAAGGAAATAATAGTTTTGTTTGTTCTTCTTTTTCTAATTCTTTTTGGTGGTAGGTTAAGTTGTTTATTTGATATATTTCTTGTTTTTCTTGAGGAAGGCCTGTATTGCTATGAACTTCCATCTTAGGATTGCTTTTCCTGCATCCCATAGATTTTTGTATGGCCGTGTTTTCATTGTGATTTGTCTCCGTATTTTAAAATTTCTGCCTTGATTCCATCATTGACCCACTGGTTTTTTAGTAGCATGTTATTTAGCCTCCATGTAATCTTTTTTTTTTTCCTCATTTTTTTTTGTGGTTGATTTCCAGCTTCATGCTGTTTTGGTCAGAAAGGATGCTTGAAATCATTTCTACCCTCTTATATTTGTTGAGGCTTGTTTTGTGTCCTCGTATGTGGTCTATCCTAAAGAATGTTCCATGTGTGCTTTTTTTAAAAACATCTTTATTGGAGTATAATTGCTTTACAATGGTGTGTTAGTTTCTGCTTTATAACAAAGTGAATCAGTTACACATATACATATGTTCCCATATCTCTTCCCTCTTGCGTCCCATGTGTGCTTTTAAAGAATGTGTATTCTGGTTTTTTGGACGTAATGCCCTGAAGATATAAATTAAGTCTAACTGTTCTATTTTGTCATTAGGATCTCTGTTGCCTTATTGATTTTCTGTCTGGAAGATCTGTCCATTGATCTCAGTGGGGTGTTAAAGTCTCCTACTATTATTGTATTCCCATCAGTTTCCCCCTTTATGTCTGTTGATATTTGTTTTATGTATTTAGGTGCTCCTATATTGGGTGCATATATGTTAATGAGTGTAATATCCTGTTTTGTATTGATTCTTTTATAATTATGTAGTGTCCTTCTTTATCTTCCTTTACGTCCTTTGTTTTAAAGTCTATTTGTCTGATATGAGTGTTGCTACCCCTGCTTTCTTGTCATTTCCATTTGCATGAAATATCCTTTTCCATCCCCTCACTTTCAATCTATATGTATCCTTCACTCTAAAATGGGCCTCTTGTAGGCAGCATATTGTAGGTTCTTGTTTTATTATCCAGTCTACCACTGTCTTTTGATCAGAGCACTTAGTCCATTGACATTTAAGGTAATTATTGATAGATATGTATTTACTGCCATTTTAAACTTTGTTTCCTGTTGATTTCATACTTCTTTGCTCCTTTCTTTTTATTTTTGTTTTTCCTTTTGTGGTTTGATTAGTTTACTTTTGTATTACGCTTGAGTTCCCTTCTTTTTGTTTTTTGTGAATCTATTGTATGTTTTTGATTTGTGGTTACCCTGGTTTTCAAGTATGTTAGCCCATTACTATATCTACTTACTTGAGACTGGTAGTCATATAAGCTCAAACACATTATTAAAAAAAATCTACATTTTCTCACTCCCCTCCCCCACACTTTATCATTTTGATGTCCTATTTTACATCTTCATGTTTATCCTTTTGCTATTCATTGTAGTTAAAACTGCTTTCACAAATTTTTTTTTTAAATCTATACACCTGCTTATATAAGTGATCTATAATCCTCTTATACATTTGCTTTTCCTACTGTGATTTTCCCTTTCTTACAGATTCTTGCTTCATTTCTATTTAGAGATGAAAATAAATATTTCAATATTTCTTTTTTTTTTTTTTTGCAGTACACGGGCCTCTCACCACTGTGGCCCCTCCTGCCGCGGAGCACAGGCTCCGGACACGCAGGCCCAGCGGCCATGGCCCACGGGCCCAGCCGCTCCACGGCATGTGGGATCCCCCTGGACTGGGGCACGAACCCACGCCCCCCGCATCGGCAGGCGGACTCCCAACCACTGTGCCACCAGGGAAGCCCTTAATATTTCTTTTAGGATAGGTTTAGTATTGCTATATTCTTTTAGTTTTTGCTTGTCTGAGAAATTCTTTCTTTTCTATTCTAAATGATAATCTTGGTGGGTAAAGTATCCTAGCTTGCAGGTTTTTCCCCTTCAGGACTTTGGATTCATCTTGCCACTCCCTTCTGCAAAGTCTCTGTAGAGAAACCAGGTGATAGCTTTATGAGGGTTCCCTTGTAACTAACACTTTGTTTTTCTCTTGCTACCTTTAGAATCCTGATATGCCTTGGTTTAGGTCTGTTTGGGTTCATCTTGTTTGGGACCCTCTGTGTTTCCTGTACCTGGATATGTTTCTTTCTTTAGGTTTGGGAAGTTTTCAGCTATAGTTTATTCAAGCACATTTTTGATCCCCTTTTCTCTTTCTTCTCCCTTGGGGATCCCTATTGGCATGCTTTATATTATCCCATAAGTCTCATATGTTGCTTTTATTTTTTTTCATTTGTCTTTCTGTCTGCTGTTCTGATCAGATGATTTCCATTATTCTATCTTTCAGATCACTTATTTGTTCTTCTGTATTATTTACCTTGCTATTTATTGCCTTTAGCTCAGTTTTCATCTTGGCAATTGAGTTGTCTAGTTTTGATTGACTTCTCTTTAAAGTTTTTAGTTCCTTGTTACAGTGATCTGCATTTCTATTGATAGCCTATCTTAATTCCTTCAGCATTTTTATTACCTACTTATTGAACAAAGGGTCTGGTAGACTGAAGGTCTGTTTCATTGTTTGTTCTTTCAGGGGATTTCTCTTGTTCTTTTAATTGGGAGTGATTCCTCTGCTTCTTCATTTTACTTATATTTCTCTGACGCTATGAATTTAGGAGAAACAGTTATCTACTGTTGTCTTGAAGGCCTGTTTTTATGTGGGGTCATCCCTGTGTAGCCTGCACAAGTCTAATATTTTTGGTGCAAGGGCTGTTTTTGGTATGGATGCCTGCCATATCTTTCCTCAGGATGTGTTGGTCATTATCCCCTTGATAGGGGGCATGATAAGTGCTGTGGTGACCAGAGTCTGCACTGGATGTTAGACAGGGCCTCCTCTTTGCTCCATGGTTGTCACAGCCCTTTTGGGGACAGGGTCTGCTCTCCAGTTTTTGGAGTACAAGTCCCCAGATCCAGTTTTAAGCTGAGGTGTGAGGTAGGTGGAATTGGAGTGCTCCTGCTGGGAAAGGAGTCACTGTGTGTTCCTCTCCAAGAGCTGTCCTCCAAGACTTGTACTCTGTGATGTTGCCTGTCACCCATTGTGTGTGCTCACAAAGTACACTGTTGTTGGCACTACACTTGGGTCCACCTCTGCTGTGGAAGCACTTGGAAATCAGCTCAGATTTCAGCCCCACCTCTGTGTGTGTGCACCCATAAAGCCTGCTGCTGCTGGTGCTGGACCCACCTCAGCTACGGGAGCACCAGTAATCACCTTGGATGTCCCCCAGGTGCTGCACTCACAAAACTGCCAGAATGAATCTGCCAAAGTTGCGCACCCACTGGGAGTCAGCTCAGAGTTCAGCCCTCTTGCCCCCCAGAGCTTGCGTGCTCCCAGAACTCATAGCAGTGGAGCTAGGCCCATTGTGAGCAAGCTAAGAATGAGGCTGCTATGGCGGGGCCACACCCCTCCCTTCAGGCAGGCATTGATAATGGGGCTCTTATTGTGGACCTGCACTCCATCCTGCTCACACCACCAGTTGTGGCTCAGACCACACTCCAGGTCCTTTGGGCTGTCTCCACAGAGCCAAACTGAGTCCTGTCCCTGGGTCTGTCCACTGAAGCCTGGATTTCAGCACCCAGCCGATGCATACACTGGCAGGTACACGTGTCAGGCTGGGGTGTTCAGTGAGGTGGCCAGGTGGCCTTCTGTGCAGGTCTCTCTTTGTCCTGCCTGCTGCAAGCAGGCTGCTGCACTCTCCTCTAAGCCTCTGAAGCTCTCTATCTGTCCAGCTAATCTCCCAGCCAGTGAAGGGGGTTCCCAGGATGAGGGCACCTTTCCCCTTTCAGAGTTCCCTCCCTGGGGCATAGGTTCTGTCCTGATTCCTTTTTTTTTTTTTTTTTTTTTCCCTTTCGTCCTATCCAGTTATGTGGTGATCCTGCAGCTCTGGCTGTATGATATCATCTGCCAGTGTTCAGCAGGTATTCTGTGAGAATTATTCCACATGTAACTATTTTTTATACATTTGTGGGAGGAGGTGACCTCCATGTCCTTCTATTCCATCTTGATCTCCTGTCTGCTCTCAACTGCTTTGCTCCATTATCTACATCGTAGGCTTCGTCCCACACACTCTGTTCTATATATAGCCTGTCCCTTTAGGGATAGCTTTAGAGCCTTCTATCTCTTGCCTCTCTCCCTGCGTGGAATATCTAAGGCACTTCTCTGGAGCTAGGGACAGGAACCCACTTCCCTCAAAGTGATACCTGTGCTTTCTGACAGGGTGCTGAGCTGGAGTGGCAGCCTGTTTGCCTTGGCACAGAATCTGTACTCTACAACTGACCTGGGGTGAGGGAGATTGGAGCCCCAGTATTTTCATCATGCTGCACCTGAGGTGGAGCCTCTGCCCTATGAAGGGATACTAGGTGGAGGAAGGGAGCCTTGATTCTTGGCTGCACTGACCTAGGATTGAGCCTCTGTAATGTGGAGCTGGGGACATAAGAAGGGCTGGCAGCCTGACACTCCTGGGTAGATTCCATATCTCTTGACTGGAGCTGGAAGAGGAGGGATACCTATCTTCTAGCCTCACTCCATCAAGCTTGAGTTTGGAGGGGAAGAGAGGGAGTGGGTCAGGGTTAAAGTGCCACAGAATCTCACTGTTCTTACCAAGATGTAGCAGACTTTCCTGATTTTTTTTCATGTGCTGACTGCCCTTAAGTCAATTTCCAGGACTGCAATGGTTGTTTTTTTTTTCTTTATCGTTTTCACCAGCGTTGCTTGTTTTACTGGTGTGTGGGTCAAAGTTGATCTTTGTGTGCTCAGTTTATTTACTTCAAAAGCCACATGGAGCCATCAGAGAAAAAGTGGCTTTCAGAAATGTTATCGCTAATCAGAAACCCAGTGTTCATTTTCCTCAGGATTGTTGTGCATGTTTTACCTGTAGCAAGTATTTGCAGACCATAAAGCAAATAATAAAATTAAAATTCATGCCTCTACATTGTAACCTTTAACATGTATTTATCTGTGCTTTATCTATTTATGCACAATGATGAGCAACTGAACTGCCCCTAACCCTGACCCCTACCCCTACTCCTGACAACTACCCCTGGCCCCTGATTCTGACCCTTACCCTGACCCCTATGGAGTCCTTAACCTGATCATAAACATGAACACTGGAAAATACTTGTAATCTTCTAATGGCACACATTTTGGGGATTGTAGTTATGCAGTAATATATAATTGATAAAGGTATACTTTTGATTTCTCATGTCTCACTGTATCTCCAGTCACAATTCTTTACTAGGGTTAGTTTCTAAGCAAGAATCTGAAGTACAAACCAACCTCTAGTATTTATTTTTTTTCCCATATTATAGGGCTGCAGTTAGAGGTGACCCCAAACCTATCCCCCAATATTAATCCCTATACCCTGACCCCCGATGAATTGACACATAAACTCCTTTATCCCTGGATACTCTTTGCTCTGAAATCTACTTCATCTGATATTACAATAGCCATTCCAATTTTCTTGATTGGTGTCAGCATGTATATTGTTCCATGTTTTTACTTTAACCCATTAATGTTTAAAGTGAGTTTCTTATAGGCGTTTAGAGTTGACTCTTCCTTTTTTAAAATTCATTTTGACATTTAACAATGTATTTAACGGGTATGTTTCATTTGGATAGTTTGTATTGCTATGTCTTCAAGGTCAATAATCTTTTCTTCTGAAACGTCTATGCTGTCACTAATTCTAGCCAGTGTATTTTTTATCTCAGAAAACCTAGCCTTCATCTCTAAAAATTCAATGGGCCTTTTCAAATTCCATATCTTTACTTACTTTTTGGAACATATGAAATATAATATTAACAACTTTTTATGTCTTTGGTAATTCTAACATCTGTATCAGTTCCACGTTTATTTTAATTGAATGGCTTTTCCCTTATTATTGGTCATATTTTCTGCTTCTTTGTGTGACTGGTCATTTTTTATTTGCTGCCCTGCCCAACACTCTTTTACCTTGTTTATATTCCCACAAATATATCCTTCAGCTTTGTTCTAGGACAGTTACTTGGAAACGGCTTCTAAGGTCTGGATTTTAAGATTATCCTGGGTGAGACTGTTAAGTCTAGGCCAGTGGTTCTTTTTTCTTTTTTCTTTTTTTTGCGTTACGTGGGCCTCTCACTGTTGTGGCCTCTCCCATTGCAGAGCACAGGCTCCGGACGCACAGGCTCAGCGGCCATGGCTCACAGGCCCAGCCGCTCCGTGGCATGTAGGATCTTCCCAGACCGGGGCACGAACCCGTGTCCCCTGCATCAGCAGGCGGACTCTCAACCACTGCGCCACCAGGGAAGCCCTACGCCAGTGGTTCTTAACCAAGGTTGATTTTGTTCCCCACCCCAACTTTACAGGAACATTTGGGACATTCTTAGTTGTCACAATTGGAGAGAGGGTGCTCCTGGCATACAGTGGGTTGAGGTCAGGGATGCTGCTAAACATCCCACAATGCACAGGACAACCTCAAAGAACATCTGGCCCCAAAGGCCAACAGTGCCAAGATTGAGAAACCCTGGTCTATGCAAGACCCTTCTGAGTACTCTACCCAATACCCTGTGACTCATGAGGTTTTCCTGTCTATCTCCTGTTTGTAGGGTTATTCCTAGCCCTGTGTGGGTGTAGGATATTCTTCCTTCTAGTCTTTGGGTGGTTCTTTCCCTGCCATTGGGTAGTTTCCTCAGATCTCTAGAGTCCTCTCTCTGCAACTGTCTCATTTTTAGTACCATGCCCTGCCCTGCAAACATCTCTGGGTATCTGTCATGTGTCAACTTAGGGAATCTTCCAGGCTCTTCCTAGGTTCCTTCTCACTCCATTGTAGCCTGGATACTCTCTCAACATAATAAGCTGGGGCAATAATTGGGTTCACCTCTTTGAAATATCACTGCCCTTCATTGCCTGGAGTCCAGTGTCTTAAAAACAGTTGTTTCAAATATTTTGTCCTTTACTGGGTTATTTCAGGTGGGAGGGTAAATACAGTCACTGTTACTCTATCTTGGCCAGAAGTGAAGTCTGTAAGGGGTATTACTGAATTTAATGTTCTCTCTCTGTGCATGAGACTTTTAAACTTTTCTTTATGCTGGTTCAAATTGGAATGCAAATAAAAAACAAGTAAATCAGGATGTCAACCTGTGCATATGAATTTTCTTTCACAGTTATTCTTTTTGGAAGAGATGTAACAAGTCACAACATATTTTGAATTTAGACGTTTTGTTTTAGTAAACAACACACATCCAAAATAATTTTGTACAATGTACCTTGACCAAAAGAATGCTTTAACTTCCCAAATGGTCTTTCTCCATAAGATGAAGCAGTTGATCTTAAAAATGAATATAGGAAGAACTTGACTGTGCTAGACTGGCACCACTGTTCTTGCTAGAAGCTGGGAATTTCATTAAAATTCCCTTCCCTATATGCTTTTAGAATTGTTTTGCCAGTGAAATGAACTCACGTAAGACTTGGAAAGCAGAAGGAAAGTGGAGGCCAATACTCTTTGAAGGTCAGGGCAGTCAGACCTGAAGACGCTAAGGTGCCTGACATACCCTAGCTTTTTCTCTATCTCCTCCACTCTGCATCCAGCTCATCCTCTTGACTACTGGCCCTGCTGACCAACTGGGGACACAACTGGGTACTTGGCATCAGGTTTACTGAGCCTGTGGCTCCTTTTCCACACAACTCTTGTCACACACCTATTTTGGCAAACAGACGTGTAGGGATTCTCAGGTTTTCCAACAAGCTCCAACCTGTTCAACAGCATTAGCACTTTAAGTGGAAATGCTTAGGACTGTTCCTCTGATCCCCTGGCACCTCCCTTCCAGACTTTATCTTCCTACTTTGTCATACACCTGTATAAGCCTGAAGACAGTATTAAACCCCTTGTTTCAGTAATACTTGTGTTAGCTCTGTTTTACTCATTGAATTCAAACTGAATCATAGGTTAACCACCACCACCACCACCACTCTACCCCATTTATTATTTTTTAAAAGATGGAGTAATCAGAAACAGATCTGCTTCTAATGTAAAACACTGTAGGAGGGTCTAGGGCTGTTATTTGTGTTGTTATATCAATTTCATTAAGATATCCAGGGAAGCAACCCAATTTCTTCATCTATCTTGAGGCTGGGAAAGCAGAGTTAAGCAAGGAAGAATCATTATCTGATGGAAGCCATATCCATCTATTCTGAAGGAAACTTAGGGACTGTGACACTATTTGACCTTGTGGCCAAGGGTTCGAAGTAAAGAGAAATAATTAGCTTTTACCACTTCTTTCTTTGTTCATAACAACCAAATAGCCTTTTTCCCCCCTCTGTCTGGTTAGGGAATGCACACTTCAGTTGAAACCTGGATGAGGCCTGGGGAGAGTTAAATGGGCTGTTTTTGAGTTGCTCTAGCATGTACAGAAACATATTCTACCATTCTTGACTTCAGTTACCTAGGTTCAAAGGCCCAAAGTGACAGATTATTGTTTCGTTGTGGCCCAGTTTTTGTACATTTCATCTTTGCCACTCTTATTTCTTTTTTTCTTTACCTAAACCTGTTTTGCTCCAACAAATTATTCTCTCTCACCCTCAAATGCCTTCCTTTGAGCCATCTATTTCAGAACCAGTCAGTTGTGTTGAACTGGATTACAATCCCTGGGGTTCTTTTCCTGTTCTGTCTCAACCATGGTCTCAGGATGATGGCTGTAGATGCTGTGTGGTCATTTCATGATCTTTCATTGTTTTTGGTATGCCCTACATACTTTTTTAACTTCTTTTGTGTCTTTTGGTTTTGAAGAAATTTTATACACCTGAGACAGTGCTATAGCTCTTTACTGTAAGGCTCCAGATCACACTTTTAAATGTATTTTCAGCATAAGTAAAATACTTTTCTTCTGTAAACTATGGCAAAATGTCATCAGAAGAAATTAGACTGCAGGAAGAAACTCTAAAACAAGCAACTCATTGTATTACTCTTAAATTTTATTAATGCCTTCAGTTTGTGCATCATTTAAAACAAGATATGTGCTTTAAAAAGCATTCTTATACATAAATAGATCAAGGGATGGTTAAGTAATTTATCCCTAAAACATGCACATCATTTTTATTCAGGTGTGTATAAGAAAGGGAAATAAGCTTTAAGTCTTTTTCTTTGGATTAAAGACATTTGGAAATTATTATTAAGGAATGCCAAATGTTTTCATGGAACAAATGTGTTTTCCAATACGAAATGCTGATGTAATTAAAAGGCATTAGTGTTGATAAAGAGGACTGAAAAAACATTTTCACTATACATGTTCACCAGGAAAAGAGTCCCAAGGGGTTGAAAATATGTCAAATAAACGAATCAGCATAAATTGAAAGGTATATAGATGGAAGAACAGGTAGCAGGTGCCAGATTATGTGACACATAAATATTCAAGGCACATGATTAGGCTAAAAAGGTGACTAGGTTTTACAGACCAATTTGTTCTTTCATTGGGAAAATAGTCAAATGTAATATAATTTCCATTTACTGGCATTTATTGATAAATAAATGCAATTAGATCTACAGCAGCAAATGCTGTCCTTTCAGATACACACCAAAAGTACACACTAGCTAACAGATGCCAGAGTAGCCAAAGCAGTATGATTACACTCCAGTTATTTCACACTGCAGTTACATGGATGTTAGCTAAAATGTCTTGTACTGTTTCTATGTATCATACTGTCTACTCTCAAGTTTCCCAAAAGAATTCTTCAAAACTAGGCAGATTAAAGAACTTACTAAACCACAAAGGATGCTCAAACTACTATTCAACACCAGTCAAACCCAAACCCTGGAGTTGACTGCTGACTATATTCAGTTTGGGCTTTTCCACTGTGGTTCTCTTCTTTTTCTTTGGTGAGCCAGAGGAATGTGTCTCCCCACTCCCTCCACTACCCATTCTATTGTCTACACAATTGCCCTAAATACCCACCAAAGAAAAAGGAATATGTAAAAAACCACAACCTTCAACAATATTTAAACCACCGTCTTCTCAAATCAACTGCAATGGGGAAACAGAGGCTATCAAGCTCTGTGAGGTTTGTGAATGATCAAAACTTTCTTCCTAAAAGTTAATAATAGGCAGACAAGGATAATTCTGTTTGCTTCTAACAGGCTAGCAAAACGTTCCCCATCTGACTGAGATAAAATGTTTAATACTTTACCTGCTTGGGCTCCTAGAAACACCAACAATTAATTACAATTCCCCAAATAACAACAATTTTCCATGTATTTTATTTTCAAGCACTTAAAACCCTTCAAAATCAAAAGACATTAAGACGAGATGTTAGCAATACTGTCTCTTAAACTTTTGTGTGCACAAAGGTCATCCATAATTTCAGTAGACAGCTCATAAGACAGGTGGTTTCTACCTTGGTGATAGCTTTGTGCAGTTATAAACAAAAATTTATCTATAAGTAGATGACACTAGTTAACAAACCAAAGAAACAAAATGCCTTTTTAAGGCTACTGCTGCAATAAATGGTTCAGTCTGAAGTGCACTGGAATAAACTGGTTGATAGGACAAAGATAAATCTGGAGGCATAGAAGAATATTAAAAAAAGAGAAAGAAGAGGGTTGAAGAGACTGGCAGACACCATCTGTCAGTATTAAAAGGCTTGAATCACACGCATTGCTTTTAACTCTTTGTTCTCTCGTATCCTTGGTTAATGATAACTTTTTTATTTCTTCACACAGCTTGGCCATGTAAATCCACCACAGAGTGGTGACACAATAATATAGATGAATACCTGGGGAGGGGCAGAGAAGGCAATTTTATTTTCTTGAATCCATCATAGGCTCCTAAATAATATATAAAGACTGATGAACAAATATTGGTTCCATTAGAGTAGGAGTTGTGTAATAATACAATACACTAATCAAGTATTTTCAAACACAGAAGTGGAATTAAAATGATCTTTTTTGATATAACCCACATCCACTTGAATTCCACTGTTTTCTTTTCTGGTAGGGAAAGCAGTGGGGTTGTTTCTCTTCACTGGGAAGTAGGCAGAATGGAATTATATAAGCAACTCTACTGATAACATCATTGTCATAAAGATCACAAATTAGCATGATTCCCTTAAGTATGATTTTATAATTAAGTATATTTTTAGGTTTTTGCACATGGATTAATTTTTCATTATCAGGATGATTAAAAATATTAAAAAGTATGAGTAGACTCTACATCTATATCACCTATGAGCAAAAATGTTGCCATGAACCTTTCAGTGGATTACAATGATAATTATAATTACCCAATTATAAGTAACACAGCAAAAATACTAGTCCTAATAAAGATGTACTAGCGTTTTAGGACTCAAAAACAGGATACATTGTATGATTCTGTTACGTGAAGTCCTAGAAGAGGCAAAAGTAGTCCACAGCAAAAGAAATCAGAACAATGGTAGCCACTCAGCTGGGGATGGGGGTTGACTGAGAAAGGACATGAACCATCTTTCTGGGGATGAAAACACTCTGTATCTTGATAAAAGTATGGGTTACACAAATGTGTGAATCTGTCATTGAACTGTATGCTTAAGATATGTGCATTTTCCTTTAAGTATCTCAATTTTAAAAAGCTTTAAAAATTGAAAAAACAAAAAAGAGGTATTAGCTTTTTAATTATGGTATTATAATTTTAAATTATGATATTCTGCATGGCATATGCTTGCTCAGATTACTACATTCCAAAAATAGATTCATTGTAAAATTTAGGTTCACATTAAATCAGTCATTTTGTTCTGATTTAAATTGCAACTTTCTAAGATCTCTAAGTGACTGATTTCATTACTCACACACTTAGAAAAAAATACATTATGAATTACATGCTCCCTACCTAAAGTCAGCAAAGTGTTTTTCCTTACTTCTCTACAAATGTTGGGGGTAGGGGTTATAGAAAATTCTGGTTATTAATAAATAGGCTAAACTACTCAACATATTCACATAAACACAGATATTCCAATTTGATAGAAAGTTGACTCTTTGCCACGGCTAAAATATAAGGATTTTTAAAGCTGAAGTACAATATGTTAGGTGACAACACCTTCTGATAAAGGGTTGGCAAGTTGCAAAGTACTCTGCATGTAATAAGTAATCAGTAAATATAATCTGAATTTAATAATAATCTACCTTTATAAATCAATCTAAATTCCTAGACCAAAGAAGGAGGAAGAAGCTAAGCTGAGAAGCCAAGAATGTGCCACCTGAGGATCCTGAACAAGGGAACAATCAAGGCACAATTTCCAGTACAACATTAATAGAGCTATAGCTGCCCTTCTCTGTTAGGCAAGTCCAGCTGTCTAAGGTGGAAGACCTTCAATAGGGGTCAAGGAGAAGTGGAGCTGAGTCAGAGATATCTGCTAGGAGTTAACTTTGGGCATCTGTAAATGAAAAAAGGATGAGGAGGAAATGCTGCTTTGCCCAGACACAAACTACCCCCAAAGCAAAGCATCCCTCCCCCACTCCTTAGAGCAGCAGCTCTCGAGCTTTTGGTTCAGGACTTCTTTACACTCTTAAAAATTAGTGAGGACTCCAAAGACCTCTTGTTTAGAGGTGGGTTATAACTATCAACACTTAACCATATTAGAAATAAAATTTTAAAAATATACCCATTACGTATAAACATAACTAACTACATTTCTGTGAGGTCAGTTTTGTGTGTCAACTTGGGGAGGCTACAGTGCACTGGTATCCAATCAAACACTAATCAAGGTGTTGCTGTATTTTGTAGATGTGATTAAAGCTCATAAATCAGTTGACTTTAAGTAAGGCAGATTATCCTACATAATCTGAATAAGCCTGATCCAAGCAGTTAAAAGGCCTTAAGAGTGGAGCCAAGGTTTCCTTGAAGAAGATATTCTGCCTGTATATACAGGCTTGCTCCTGCCCCTCAGGTCCAGCCAGCCCTTCCTGACAGCCTGCTCTGTGGATTTTGGACTTGCCTAGCCAGCTCTTGCCATTGCAGAAACTAATTCCCTATGATATATCTCTGAATATATATCCAGACAAATTCAAGGAGAGAGTATATTTGTTAACAAGTACAACTTCTATGAAAAAATAATGTTAAAATAAGAATAATAAAAGTTCTTAGAAATTTAAAGCATGGCTTTAAAAAATAAACATTTTAAAATTAATTTTTAAAAAGAAGAACTGGATAGCAGAATGAACAGAGCTGGAAGAGTTAGCTGAATGATTCATCCAGAATGTGTTGCAAAAAGGAGTTTAAACATATTAAAAAGGTTACCAGACATGCAGGATAGTTCAAAGAGGTCCAATATCTTTTTATATTGGGGTTCCAAAAGGAGGACAGCATACAGACTACATTTTTTTTTTGTTTATATTGATGTGGACCATTTTTAAAGTCTTTATTGAATTTGTTACAATATTGCTTCCATTTTGTGTTTTGGATTTTTTGGCCACGAGGCATGTGGGGGATCTTAGCTCCCCAACCAGGGATTGAACCTGCACCCGCTGCATTGGAAGGCAAAGTCTTAACCACTGGACCACCAGGGAAGTCCCTAGACTACTTTATATTTATAGACAAGGGTAAGTAAATAAGTATTAGGAAACTGAACTCACCATGCATTAAAAGAATACTAAAGGCTTCCCTGGTGGCGTAGTGGTTGAGAGTCCGCCTGCCGATGCAGGGGACACGGGTTTGTGCCCCGGTCCGGGAAGATCCCACATGCCGCGGAGCGGCTGGGCCCATGGGCCATGGCCGCTGAGCCTGCGCATCTGGAGCCTGTGCTCCGCAACGGGAGAGGCCACAACAGTGAGAGGCCCGCGTACCACAAAAAAAAAAAAAAAAAAAAAAAAAAGGAATACTACATAATGACCTCTTAGTACTTATCCCAGAAATGAAAGAATAGTTAATTATTAGTGCTTTCATTAATGTCATTCAATATTATTAAATGTTGTTATATTATCAATTCATTGGGTAGAGAAATACCATTTCTTAAAATGAAATGCCTATTCCTGATAAAAAAAACTTTTAGCACTCTAGAAATAAAATGTTCTTTAACCTCACAATAAAAGTAACAAGAATTCATATTAAATATCACTCATAAATATTAGAAGCATTCCAATTAAAACCAGGAACTAAATAAAGATTCCTACTGATACCACAATTATTCAGCACTGCTTGTAAATGAAATGTGTGTGTGTGTGCGTGTGTGTGTGTGTGTATAAATAAATGATGAGGTTAAGATTATTAATAGACAGTATCATAATTTATCTATAGCAGAAGTCAACAAACTACAGCCATCGCCTGTGAGCTAAGAATGGTTTTTATATTTTTCAACAGTTGTTTAAAAAAATAATATGTGACAGAGACTGTATGTGAACTGCAAGGCCTAAAATATTTACTATTTGGACCTCACAGAAAGTTTGCTGACTCCTGATCTACAGCACACAGAAGAATCAACTGACAAACTATTACAACTACTAAAAATTATGCAAGGTTGCCAGAAACAAAACAGATGAATTAGAAAAGAGAAAACAGAAACAAAGGAATAGAAAACAGAATTAACTAGAAAACAGAAATATAATTAGAAAATATTCACTCAATTAGAAAATGTAAGTTTAGAAGAGTCCCATTTCAGCAGTGAGAAAACCATTAAATAATCAGGAATATCTGGAATGCCTTAAACGACTACTTACATATAAGAATTCTCAGTAGGGAAATAGGGTTTAAGTAGGGACGCTATGACACAGTAACTTCATAGGAAAACTAATCCCTGGTCATGTGTTTCACCATTAAAATTTATACATAGCTCATTTCAGAGTGCTAATCACTTTTTTTCAGAGTGTTAATCACTGAGAAAGAATTCCAGCACCTAATTTCTTAGAGATTGAAAAATAAAACCATATATTAAAAGGACAAAAACTTACGACTGATATGATGATGATGATGATAGTGAGCTTGAGATTCTTCATACACATGGCTCGGGCAAGATTTCTGCTGGTTGTTTTGAAGGTGACAGACTAGAAAAAAAAAAGCATGGATTGTTTGATCCCTGGTATTGACTACATGATTGATTTGCAATAATACCTGCAAAACTTTTACTTTCATTAAATTCTGTTTCAATGGTTTTTACCCCTTCCCTCTCCACAGGTAGAGACTGGCCATTCATAATCACTAGTTCCACAAAGCAGGACTCTGCCACATATATGGTAAGCAGTATGAGCCCACTGGAAAGGATTCCCTCCTTTTTCTTCTCCACCACAGCAATGCATGTGATGTTGAGCACTAGAAGTAGTTCTTTGTGATAGCAGAAAAGCCTTTTCATCTTCATGCTTCCAATAAGAAAGCATGAGCTAGTTGGCTGCAAACACATTTGCCTACTCTGCCCAGTATAATCCTGGCATTGTGAACCATAAGAACCTGTTCAATTTCCATAGGAAGATATGTATTTACTCGTATGAGGGCCCAAACCCAAAGAACTTCACTCCTTCAGTTATCCATTTTCTGTTGCAGCATCAATTTCTCAATATCTACTGAACGATTCCCACCAGGACACAAGCAGTTTAAAACAAACAAACAAACAAAAATTCCTAAGAGCCCAGCAATTCCACTCCTAGGTATATACCCAACAGAGATATATGTATAAGTTCATCTAAAGACATATACAAAAATGTTTCTAACTGCACTATTTGTCTAATCTCATGACTGGAAACAACCCAAATGCCTACTAAGTGTACTGTATCATGAAGAATTTAACCTTGCCCAAACAGGGATCTGACCTTTGCTCTCAGCTCCTGGGAGGTAACCTTTTCTTTTCTGGGGGCCATGGGCTAGCCAAATAGTAACAATGTGATTTAGTGCAGGGACTACTCTCTCTAGAAAGCCCAACTATATGATTTAGGATAGGGGCTCTGGGTCTCTAGAGGAGCTAGAGACTGGAGACTCAGATTAAGCAAGTAGGCAATCAGTCAATCATGCTTATGTAATGAAACCACAATAAAAACTGAAAAATGAAATAACAAGGTCCTACTGTATAGCACAGGGAACTATGTTCAGTATCCTATAATAAGCCATAAAGGAAAAGAATGTGAAAAAGAATACATACATACATATATATATATATATATATATATATATATGTATAACTGAATCACTTTACTGTACACCAGAAACTAATGGAACATTGTAAATCAACTATACTTCAATAAAAACAACAACAAAACTGAACAATGAAGCTTGGGCAAGCTTCCTTGTTGTACAATGCTCTGTGTATTTTGTGAAATAAAATTCATATTTTATGGCAAGACAAAAATTTAAACATAAAAATTTTTCTCTGCCCTTTGGCCTCCTCTCTCCCCACAATGTGCACTGTGTATCTGCATTATGCATTGACCAAACCTTCCCCATCAGCAAAAACTCCTGCTCAACCATAAAGACCAACATTCTCCCAGCACCAACAAGACAACTTAAAGATAACATTCCTTCTTGATCTTGTAAGGGGTCACAGTGACACTTAGATCTGGATTGTGTAAGTGTCAATAATATGTCATTTAATGTCCAGTCCTCTGTCTCAAAAGCCTTATAGAACTGTGACTTGACTTCTAACAGGTGGAACAGTTCTCTGAGCTTTCTGAGATTCTCTTCCCTGGTTATAATTCTCAAATTTGGCTCAAATAAAATTTTCCATTTCTTTCTTAGATGGACTGATTAATTCTTTGTTGACAATGTCATCACACATCTATGCTGGGAGAGTAATGAGCCCATAGGGAAAGAACAACAGAAACTGTGGGTTTGTTACCTCTCCAACTCCACCCAATGTGCTGCTTCTTTTGGCTGAGCTTAATCTGTAACCTTTGCCTGTAAAAAACCATAACTATAATAGCTTTCATAGAGTTCTGTGAGTCCTTCTAGTGAGTTATCAAACCTTAGAATGGTTTGGGGAATGAACAAACTTGCAGCTGGTGTCAGAATTGAGGGAGGCTTGGGGACTGTGCCCTCTAAATTGTACATAGTTGGTGAACTTCTCAGTTGCCCAAACTCTTTTCAATTACTCACAAACTAAGTCACAATAAAGACTCCAAGAAGGAGGAAGATAATATGAATAAGAAAAAGTAGTGAGCAATGAAACTAATAAACCTAAATACAGTTATGTGATTCAACAGGTTGGGGTGAAGATTTCTCCACAATCCTCAGGTCAGTATTTGAACACTGATATATCACCTGTTTAAAACCAGTTCAACTATAAAGAACAATTGTTACACCTTACCAAAGCTTCCCTTGGGGATGGGTGGGGGTGGATGTAAGTAGAAAAGAACAAAAAGATATAAAAACCCCTGTGAGAATGACAAGGGCAAGCTGACCAGCCTGATGGCCTCTCCACTTCATGTAGATGGTTTCACTAGCAGCTGATGATGCACTAAAAATGGGCAAAGGACTTGAATAATTTCTCCCAAGAAGATATACAAATTGTCAATAAGCACACGGAAAGATTATCAACATCATTAGTCCTTAGGGAAATGAAAATCAAAACCACAATGACATACCACTTCATACCCACCAGGATGGCTATAAGAAAACTATGGAAAATAACAAGTGCTGGTGAAGATGTGGAAAAACTGGTATCCTTGCACATGTTGGGAATGTAAAATGGTGTGGCAGTTATGAAAAAATGTTTGGTAGTCCCTCAAAAAGCTAAACATAGGATTACCATATGACCCAGTAATTCCACTCGTAGGTAAATACCCAAAGGAACTAAAAGCAGGGACTTGAATGGATACTTGTATGCCAATGTTCATAGCAGAATTATTCACAAGCGCCCAAAGATGGAAATAACTCAGCGGTCCATCAACAGATGAATGGATAAATAAAATGTGGTATATCCCTATAATGGAATATTATTCAGCCATAAAAATAAATGAAGTCCTGACACATGCTACAACATGGATGAAACTTGAAAATATGACGCAAAGTGAAATAAGCCAGACACAAAAGGACAAATTATTGTAGGATTCCAATTATAGATCTCTAGAATAGGCAAATTCATAGAGACAAAAAGTAGATAAGAGGTTACCAGGGGCTGGGGGGAGTGGGAATGGGAACTTATTGGTTAACAGTTACAGAATTTGTTTGGCATAATGACAAAGTTTTGGACACAGATAGTGATGATGGCTGCACAACACTGTGAATGTAATTAATGTCACTGAATTATACACTAAAATGGTTAAAATGGCAAATTTATTATATGTATATATTTCACCACAATTAAAAATTATAATGTAATATGCCAAAACCCATTGAACTGTACACTTTAAATGGGTCAACTGTACGGTCTGTGATTTATTGATCAATAAATAAATAATTAAATAAGGTTGTTAGAAAAACCAAGAGGTGATAAAATGAAACAATTTTTTAAACATTTGAATAAACAAAATAAAAAAGAGGAACAAAGAGGACAGAGCAAATAAAAACCAAAGAGCAACATAGCTTACTTAAACTCAACTCTATCAATATTTATATTACATGTAAGTGGAATAAACATTTCAATTATAAATATACTTTATATATTAAGCAATGTAGAGGAAAGCATGCAAATGTTAAGGAGACACACGAAAGACATAAAAAAGATCAAAATCAAACTTGTAGACATGAAAAATACACAAAATGGGAGTAACAGATTACAAACTGCAGCATAAAAAGATAAGTAAACTTGAAGACACTGTAATAGAAACTATCCTAAATGAAACACAGAAAGAAAAAAGACTGAAAAAAACGAACAGGGCATCAGTGAGTTGTGGGACAACTTCAAGTGCTTTAATGTACACATAACTGGAGTCCTAGAAGGAAAGAAGGACAGGAAAATATTTGAAGAAATAACAGCTGACTGTTTTCATAATTTGATAAAAACTACAAACCCACAGCTCAACAAACCCAGAGCTGAAGAAACATAAAGAAAACTACACCAAAGTATATTATAATCAAATTTCTTAAAACCAATGATAGAAAAATCTCATAAGCACCCAGAGGAAAAAAAGACAAATTATATATGTAAAAACAACAGTGGCATTTTTGTCAGAAACAATATAAAAAACAGTGATGAAACATCTTTCAAATATTGAAAGAAAAAAATAATATAGAATTCTAGTCTGTGAAAATATCTTTAAGAAAAGGAAGTGAAATAAAGACTTTTCTGATATACAAATACTGAAAGAATTCATTACTAGCAGACCTACACTACAAGAAATGTTAAAAGACATCCTACAGGCAGAAAGAAAATGTCACCAGATGGAAATCTGGATCCACACAAAAGAATGAAGAGTTACGAGAAATATTAACTATATGGATAAATACAAAAGATGTTTTTCTTATTATTTAAATCTCTTTTGAAGGTTATATGTGTGTATAAAAGTATGACAAAAATAGCACCAAGGCCAGGTAAAAATTGGAGGTATACTATTATAAGGTTCTCATACTATTTGTGAAGTGGAATAATACCACTTGGAGGTAGATTATGATAAGTTAAAGCCTTATACTGTAAACCTTAAAGCAATCACAAAATAACAAAACAGAATAAAAATGGAATTTAAGACGTACTCATTAATGGAACAGAAGGCAGAAAAAGAAAGTGAAGGGAACAAAGAACAGATGGTAAAAAAAAAAAAAAAGGAAACAAATAGTAAAATGGTAGATTTAAAACCTTCCCACAAAGAAAACTCCAGGCTGAGACTGCTTCGCTGGTGAATCCTTCCAAAGAGCAAAGGAGCAAATAATATCGATACTACCTAAACACTTTTGGAGGATAGAGAGAGAGAGGTAACACTTCCCAACCTGTTTGATGGGGCCAGTATATCCCTGATGCCAAAGCCCAAAAAGAAAAATAAATTATAGACAAACATCCCTCATGAACACAGATACAAAATTTCTGAATAAATCAATAGCAAATCCAATAAGGTATTAGATAAAAAGGATACTGTATCATGATCTTGCAGGAATGCAAGGTTAGTTTAACATTCAGAAATAAATATTAGTTTAGTAAGTTAGGTTCAGTCATATTAACTGATTAAAGGAGAAAAACCATATAATCTTCTCAATATATAGAGAAAAAATATTTGATAAAATTCATGAATAAAACTCTGAAATGAGGAATTGAAGGAACTTCTTTCACCTGATAAAGGGTACCTATTAAAAAATCTACAGCTAACAACATAATTGTGAAAATACTGATTTTTTCCCCATAAGATGTGCTTCATTCAAGAATGTCCAGTCACAACTTGTCTTCACTATTGTGTAGAAGGTTCTAGCCAGTGCAGTAATACAAGGAAAAGAAATAAAATGTAAGCACCTACAAAAAAGCTCATAGAACTAATAAGTGAATTTTGGAAAGTTGAAGGATACAAACCAGGTCAATATATAAAAATTAATTTCATTTCTATATAATTAGCAATAAATATTGGAAAACAAAATTTAAAATAGAATGCAAGAGCATGAAATTCTCAAAGGTATATTTCACAAAATATGTGCAAGACTTGTACACCAAAAACTAAAAAGCACTGGTGAGAAAAATTAAAGAAATCCTATGCAAAAGCAGACATATGCCAAGTTAATGGATAGGAAGACTCAACGCTGTCAAGATTACCAATTCTCCTTAAGTTGACCTATCAGTTAAATGCAATCACAATCAAAGATACAATTTTTTTTTAAGGATGGAAAATAACAAGCTTATTCTGAAACACAAACGGAAATGCAAAGGACCTAAAATGGTGAAGACAGTCCTAGTGAAGAACAGAGTGAAGGACTTAGGGAATTCTATAAAGCTACAGTTAGCAATACAGTGTGGTACTGGCATAAAGATAGACAAAGAGAACAATGTAACGAAATAGAGAATCCAGAATTAAAGCCCCACAGAGGAGGATGGATAAATAGTGGTAGGTAGACTTATACAATGGAATATGTAGTACAAAACAATAAAAAATAATAAATTATTACTACATTCAACAACATGGATGAATCTCATAGGCATACTGGTGAGTGAAAGGGGACAGATGCAAATATATAACACACGTTTCCACTTTTCTATACATTTTAAGAACGGGAAAAACATTATCTAGGGTGATATAAGTCAGAAAAGTTACTTCTGCTGGGGATTATTAACTGGAAGGGGCTTGAGGCTGCCTTCTGAGGTGCTGATAGTGTTTTATATCTTGACCTAGGTGGCGGTTACATGGGTATAAACATGTAAAACAATAACTGAGCTGCACACTTATTACAAGTAGCACATTTGCTGCACTTTATTGTATTCGTTATTCCTCCATAAAAAGAGGCAGCAGTTAATGAGTACCTTTTGTTAATCTGGGTGATGTAGTCAACAAAATTAAGAAAGCTTTTTTTGGAAAGTGCAGACTATACTAGTACTGGTCAAACACAGGCCACTCCAGCTAAATAAGGTCATCTTCAGGGACTGAGGATACCTAAGAGATAGACTGGAAGTACAAAAAAACTTGTCATCAGATCTACAATCAGACACCTGTCTCTCTTTGTCCCCAAGCAACGGTTTACAAAGTGAGCCATTATAGAACCCTGGTGTCTTAACTTCCTGTATGGTGCCACCCTTCCTCCAATTTCCATGTACTTTGGTGAAAAAACTATTATCCTCCTAAGACCTACCGTTAATAGATGTCTCTGTAAAACTAACAATAACAATAAACCTTTAAATAGCTCTTACTATGTATCAGACACTGTGTTAGGGGTTTTGCATGCATTGTGTGCTTTAACCCTCAAAACACTATGAAAAAGATTCATCTTCATTTTCCAGATGATGACGACTGAGGTATAGAGAGTTTAAGTAACTTGCCTAAGGTCACACAACTAGTGAGTGACAGAGCTGGGATTCAATCCCAGGCAACCAGACTCTAGAGCTTGTGCTCTTAACCACTAAAATCTACCTGTCAGTAAGAATGAACAAGATCACTCACTGATATCTGTTTCAAGGGGTAAATTTCTACTCTTCATGTAAATTTGTAATTGTATAGACCCAAATTGTAACTGATCTCTGCCCTCCTTCTATTCACTGTATATGTATCATCTTCCCTGAAAACTTTCATCCACCAACCAGATGGAAAATGCAGAGACACACGTAATTGTAGCATAAGTAGGTTACAGGGACACATCCTTCCCTATCAATCTCTGCCTCTTGCTTAATACAAAAAAAGCCCAAGCTGTCACGGTAAGCAAGAAAGTGACTGAACTGTCTGATTTTTAGGATCCACAATGGGTCACAACTGGCCCGCACTTCTGTTTTGTGTTTTACGAATGTACAGAGAACAGACTGGTATATGTAGCTAAGGTGCTAAATTATGTAGGCATCAATCCAAAGCTTTAACAAATTGTTTCTTTATATTGAGTATGTTTTCCAAATGAAAGCTTCCTTAATGGCTATTAATGGGTTGTGGCTTTTTTCTATGCCTCATTGATATCCTCATGATCACAACGCAGTCACATAATGGGGGTTAGAATGGAAAAAAAACCCCACTAAAGTATTGAATTTAAGACATTTCCCTATTATATTAGCCATCAACCATGGTTTCTCTAGTTTACATCCTGGAAAAATATTACCATACCCCATACTTACCGAATCCACGAGATTTTCTGTTTTATCTATCAATAATTCCAATCTTTCGCCTCGCTGAGCTACCAGATCTGAAAATGTTGGAAAAACAAAAAATATCATGTTTATATTACAAATCTACTAATTTTGCCTTTAAGCCAAATCTGATTTTAATTATTGTTGGTATTCTTGACGACTCATATTTACTATGGAAGCACTTATATCTTTAAGTAATGGAAGACTTTAGTAAAGCTTACCAACTAAAGTAGGTGTTGTCAGTTTTTTTGTAAAGGGCCAGACACTAAATATTTTAGGCTTTGTGGGCCAAATGGTCTCAATTGCAATTACTGAACTCTGTCAGCCATAAACAATACATAAACGAATGGGCATGACTGTGTTCCAATGAAACTTTATTTAGAAAAAGAGGCCAGATTTGATCCAAGGGCTGTAGTTTGCAAACACCTGAATTAAGGGTATGATCTGAGAGTAAAAACCAAAAAAGAACCTTCAAAATAAATGAGAGTTGGACATTTCCAGAATTGCAGTGTGAGGAGCTCCACAGAGCCTCTCTCCAATAAAACCACCATAACTGGTAAAAATTATAAAAACAAACAAAAACAAGTTAAAGTCTCTGAAAACTGTGAATGTCCTAAGGGCATACAGCAAATGAAGAAACATTTACACAAGAAAATCAATGAATTCTTAGTAAGAAAAGTGAGAGTCTATGGTATTTGAGACATGATCTACTCCATGCTTCAGTTCAGTGAGATGGAAGCTCTACTCCTGGCAAATAAAGCCTGGGAGTGCTCTTTCCCCTCAGGTCCCATTCAAAGGCTATGCTTTGCCCCCAGGAGGAGCAACTCATCAGCATTTCTCCTCCTACCTCACCCCATCCCCAGGTCCATAAGGCAGAAGCTCTACTCTAGCATGGCATGACTGGTAGGTGTGAGGCTTCCTCCATCTACCTAGTCCCCATGCACAGGGCAGAAGCTCTACCGCAAGTGGAGGCCAAGAATAGTGGGCTCTGAGTGCCCCTGCCCTGATGTAACTCATAGAGTACAGGTTCCATACTGGGAGAGGCAAGCCAAGAAAACCAGGGTTACCCAGCACTCCACTGGTAGGGCAAGGGTGTCACTCCAAGAGAAGCAGTCCACTGTTCCTATCCATAGCTCCAGAACAGTGGTTCATAGATTGTTCCCAGGGGGAAAGGCAGGACTTAAGAACAGAGAGCTTTCCTAAGAGAACAGACTTTATTTGGAACAGAGTATGGAGAAGTTCAAGCCTAAGGGTGCTGTCAAAAACAATGGAGATTTGAGAGATGAGCAGTTACAGGAAGCTGGGAGCTTCATGAGAATAACAAGCTAAACCATGTGACAGCTAGAAGTTTAACAGAGAGTACCTGGGGGAAGAGTCAGCTAAGAAGAACCCTCCTGAGGTCCGAACAAATACCTAAGACTGGCCTCAAACACAAGGGAACCCCAAATCTAATTAGATCACTGGAGGACTTTATATATGGGAAACTGTCAGAAAAATAAAAATGGAACAATTAGTCTGCAATTAGTGGAGGCTAACAGCTGGGTGAGGTACCACAGAGGCAGGCTTAATAGGGAGATTAGGAAAAGAAACAAGAAAGCTGTGTCATTCCAGGGTGACTGTGCGCATGCCCAAGGCTGTTCCCTCTGAGAGGTGACATTAGAGGCTGCACACTGTGGGAGAAATAGACTTCAAAGAAAAAGTGCAGCCAAGTCACTAAACAAATAAACCAGCAAACAATACACCCTAGGGGTTGGGAATCAGTACCCAGAGTTGCTACATTATTGAAAATGTCCAATTTTCAAAAAAAGTTATGATATGAAAAGAAACAGGAAAGTGTGATCCATACACAGGAAAAAGAGCAGAAATTAGAAACTTGCTTGGGGGAGGGAGAGCTCAGCTGCTTCACTCAACAATGAAATGAAATTAGAAATCAATAACAAGGAAAACTTATGGGATTAAGTAAAAGCAGTGAATAGAAGGAAATTTATAGCAGCAAACACCTACATTACAGAGAAGAAAAATGTTATAGACTGAATTGAGTCCCCACAAATTCATATATTGAAGCCCTAACCCCTAATGTGATAGTACTTGGAGATGGGGCCTTTGGGAGATCATTAGATTTAGATGAGGCCATGAAGGCTTGTGATGGGATTAGTGGCCTTATAAGAAGAAACACCAGAGAGCTTGCTCCCTGTCTTACTTCCAGCCATGTGAGGACACAGTGACAAGGCACACCATCTGCAAGCTGGGAAGAGAGTGATAAGGCACCATCTGCAAGCTGGGAAGACAGTTCCCATACAGGCACCCTGACCTTAGAATTCCAGCCTCCAGAACTGTGAGAATATCAATTTCTGTTGTTTAAGCCACCCAGTCTATAGTAATTTTTTATAGTACTCTAAGTTGACTAAGACAAAAGATCCCAAATTAATAACCTATTGTTCTATCTTAAGGAACTGGGAAAAGAAGAGCAAACTAAATCCAAAGCTAACAGAGGGAAGTAGATAATAAACATTAGAGCAGAAAAAATATATAGATCATAAAAGAAAAATAGAGAAAATCAATGAAACCAAAAGTAGGTTTGAAAAGATCAACAAAATTGACAAATATTTGCATAAACAGACCAAAAAAAGAGAGAATACTCAAATTACTAAAATAATAACTATCAAATTCATAGAAATGAAAGGGATCCTAAGAGAACTATGAACAAGAGTATGTCAACATATTAGATAAATGAAATGGATAAATTCCTAGAAAGACACAAACCACCAAAACAGACTCAAGAAGAAACAGAATATCTGAATAGAGCTACAACAAATAAAGAGATTGAATCAGTAATCTTTAAACTTTGCAGAAAGAAAAGCACAAGCACAGATGGCTTCAAGGGTGAATTCTACCAAACATTTCAAGAAGAATTAATACCAATTTTTTACAAATTCTTTTAAAAATAGAAGAGAAAGGAATACTTGCAACTCATCCTATAAGGTCAGTATTACTCTGGTATCAAAACCAGATAAAGGTATCACAAGAAAATAATAGATCAATATCTCTTATGAATAAAGACATAAGAAGTCCTCAGTAAAGTACTGGCAAAATGAATCCAGCAATATATAAAAAGGATTATACACGATGATGAAGTGGCATTTGTTTCAGAAATGCAAGGTTGATTTAGTATTCAAAAGTCAATTATTGTAATGTTTTAATAAAATAAAGGACAAAAACCAATATGATCATTTCAACAGATACAAAAAAGGACTTGACAAAAACCAACACCTTTACATGATAACTCAACAAACAAGAAATAGAAGGGAACTTCCTGAACCTGACAAATGGCACCTATGAAAGAACCACAGCTAACATCATACGTAACTGTGAAAGTCTTCCTAAGATCAGGAATAAGACAAGGATGTCCACTCTTGCTACTTTCATTCAACACTGTACCGGAGGTTCTAGCCAGGGCAATTAGGCAGGAGAAAGAAATGAAAGTTATCCAGATTGGAAAGGAAGAATTAAAACTCTACTTTCAGATGGTATGATCCTATATACATAAAATCATAAGGAACTATTAAATGAGTTCAACAAGATTGTACAAGATCAAAATACAAAAACCAACTGTATTTCTATACATGAGCAATGAAAAATCCAAGAAAAAAAGTTCAATTTACAATAGCATAAAAAAATGGGAACGAGGCAAGAAAGATGTTGGAAGAGAGATACTATTAAAAAGAAATTATTCTGGCACTTGTCAAAAATGGTAAGAAAGACTTTATTCAAGACTATTGCAATAGGGGTCAAGATTATTGGAATAGGGGAGAGAGACTGAGCTCAACTCTGAATATAACAAGGACAAGTGACGTCAGCATCATAGCGGCATAAGATATTCCTTTTTGTCCCCCCTTTTAAACAACTAGTTAGGCATCCATCCATGAACAAAAGTCCCTCTGTTAGAGTTCTGGGATCCAGATATGCCAAGGGACCTGGGAGGAGTCTCATCCACCTGTGCATCAGTAATAGGCAGAAAGACCATTGTATGAGCTGTGGAATCAGCAGGACCGGTGAACCTGCCCCAATCCCTCTTGGCCATGGTTAGGCTGGGGAAAACCTGAAGAGTACAGACTTGAGCAGGCACCCAAGGACAAAACAGAATTTGTATAACTCCAGCCTTGCTGAGGGGAGATTCCAGCAAGCTACTGGAGCAAAACAAAACAAAACAAATTTGAGGCTGGGACCTCCATGACTGGGGGAAGGGGGAAGGGAAGAAATCAGGAAAGCAGCAGGTAAGAATATCAATATTAAAGGGATATAGTTCCTGATGACTGTGTTCAAGACTTCAGTGGAAAGTCCATCCGTGAGCTTCTGGGAAACCCTCACCCGATGATCCCCTCACCAGTCCCACAGTCACCCCCAATGCCCAGAGTGCAAGACTCACACCTCCCCCCACTCTCCGGCCAGCTCCTTATATGTGCTCCTGAGTTCAGTGGCAAGAGCAAGCTCCAATAAAAGAAGTGCTCTCAAAATATCTGACCAGGGTCTATGTGAAAGGGAGAAACCAAAAACTTGAACTGTAGTGCTACCTTCTGAAAAACAAAAGAGAGGTTTCTAGCAGACATCCTGGTGAGCTGTAAGACCAGACAAGACATAAAAGAATAATTATGCCACAAGAGGGAGCAAGAAGCATGGAGCAGGTATATCCACACAAGGTCAGAGAAAACCCCCGATATAACAGGACATATGAACAATATTTCCCACCTGAAGGCAATGAGCAAAGTTTTGAGGAAGTGTCTGCTACTTCATGTGTGAAAGCAGTGACACAAAACTCCAAGGAACATGAAGAATCAAGGAAACATGATATCACCAAAAGGTAATAATCAGGGCTTCCCTGGTGGCGCAGTGGTTGAGAGTCTGCCTGCCGATGCAGGGGACGCGGGTTCGTGCCCCGGTCCGGGAGGATCCCACATGCCACGAAGCGGCTGGGCCCGTGAGCCATGGCCGCTGAGCCTGCACGTCCGGAGCCTGTGCTCCGCAACGGGAGAGGCCTCAACAGTGAGAGGCCCGCATACCGCAAAAAAAAAAAAAAAAAAAAAAAAAGGGTAATAATCACCAATAACCAAAGACATGAAATTTTAGGATCTAGCTGAAAATTCAAAATAGCAGGTTTTTGCTTATTTATTTATTTATAGCTGTGCTGAGTCTTCGTTTCTGTGTGTGGGCTTTCTCCAGTTGCGGCAAGCGGGGGCCACTCTTCATCGTGGTGCACGGGCCTCTCACTGTCACGGAGCACAAGCTCCAGACACGCAGGCTCAGTAGTTGTGGCTCACGGGCCTAGTTGCTCCGCGGCATGTGGGATCTTCCCAGACCAGGGCTCGAACCCGTGTCCCCTGCATTGGCAGGAAGATTCTCAACCACTGCTGCCACCAGGGAAGCCCAAAATAGCAGTTTTGAGGAAACCAAAAGAGCAGCAAGAAAACACAGAAAGACAATTCAAGAATATCAGGAAAATAGTACATGAACAAAATCTGAAATTTAATAAAGAGATATAAATCATGGAAAATAACCAAACAGAAATTCTGGAGCTGAAGAATTCAATGAGTAAAATGAAAAATGCAATAGAGAGCATCTATCTCAGAGTAGACTGAGTGGAAGATAGATTAAATGAGCTAAAGGATAGGAAATTTGAAATCAGAGGATAACAAAGAGAAAATAATGAAAAAGAGTGATTTAGAAAGCCTATGTGATCTATAGGACTCCAGCAAACATACAAATATTATAATAACTGGGGTTCCAGAGGAAAAGAGAGGGATAAAAGGCAGAAAAGTTATTAAAGATATAATAGCTGAGAACTTCCCAAACTCAAGGAAAGACTAGGACATCCAAATTCATGACGCTAATCACCCTATTATCTCAATGCAAAAAGACCTTCTTAAGATAAATTACAATGAACCTGTCAAAAATCAAAGAGAAGTTCCTAAAAGCAGCCAGAGGAAAAAGATTGTGACCTACAAAAGAACCCCCATTAGGTTATCAGCAGTTTTCTCAGCAGAAACCCTATGTGCCAGGAGAGAGTGGAATGACATATTCAAAATGTTGAAAGAAAAAAACTGTCAGCCAAGAATACTCTATATGGAAAAGTTATCCTTCAGATATGAAGGAGAAATAAAGATGTTCCCAGACAAACATAAGCTGAGGGATTTCATCACCACCAGACCTGCAATGCAAGAAATGCTGAACAGAAAAGACTCTAATTAGTGAAATGAAAACATATGAAAGTATATAATACACTGGTAAAGGTAAGTATGCAGATTTAGAACACTCCTGTTCTGTAATAGGATGGTGTGCTAAACACAACTACAGTATAAAGGTTAAAGCAAAAGAGTATTAAAAATAACTACAGCTACTGGAGAGGAGTCAAGATGGTGGGATAGGAGGACATGGAATTTGTCACTCCTCACAAGTACATCAAGAATACATCTACAATACAATACATCTCTCATAGAGCACCTGCTGAACATTAGCAGAGGACTTCAGACAACCTAAAAGGACAAGAAAAATCCCCTCACAACCAGGTAGGATGAAAGAAAGAAGAAAAAAAGAAAAGAGGAATCAAAACGGGGACCAGCAATCTGGCGGGAAGCTGAAGGTGAGGAGAGGTCCCCACACTCAGAAAAACTCCCTCACAGTGGGGAAATCAGCTGGGACAGAAACGGATCTTTGGGGGATCAAAGGAGAATGCAGTGGACACTCTGTGGAAGGCAGGACAAAGACTGCATGCATGGTCTACACTGCAGCTCTGCACATTCTGGCCTGAGTCGTGAGTTGCCTGTTGCAGAGGGGGGCTGGGTGCTGGAAAGTGGAGTTTGGAGTGCAGACCCAGGGAGGGGGCAGCTGTTGGCTGTGAAAAGACAGTCTGAAGGGACAGGAGTAAGGAGCTCCACAACTGGGAAAGTCTGTGGGAAAAATCCAGGATACCATAGAATCAAGGTGTCATTGTTCAGTGGTGCGTGAGGGGTGGAGCCGCCATTACAACCCCTTTCCCCACCCGCCGGCTTCTTCAGCCTCTGCAGGCACTGAGAGGGGCTCCCATCAGAGCAGGCCCACTTGCCTCTCGAGCTGGGGTCTCTGCCCGTGGGCTCTGGGGGACTGAGCGCTGCACACCCCCAAACCTCCTTGGGAATCAGCGCTGGGCACCCCTGCCTGGTACAAAAGTCTGTCGATGCTGGTGGGGGCTGAGAACTGAAGTGTGGGGTTGGAAGAATGGGTCTGGGGAGAGGAGTGCTGTTGGCTGTGTGGATATAGCAGAGGGGACAGGAGTGAGGGGATGCGCGGCTGGGAATGCCCCTAGAGGAAGTGTGGTCTGCCTGGAAAATGAGGCACCATTGTTGAGAGACACGTGGGGGGCAGGGCCACCACCACCCCCACATTCCAGCTCCTGCCTCCACGGGCACTGGGAGGGACTCTCACCAGAGCGAGCATGCCAGTCTGTTGCAACTGCCTGCTGGTTCTGCCACCGCAGGCAATTTGCACACAGCCCAACTGTGGCCGCTGTACCCCCCGCCCCTGGCCTGAGTAAGTGGGCCGCAAGCAGCCACTGCTTTCGCTCCCTCTCGCCTGGGCAAGGAACAGATGCCTGAGGGTGGTGCACATGCAGAGGTGGGGTCAAAACCAAAGCTGAGGCCCAGGGGCAGTGCGACTAAGGAAGAGGAATGGAAATCTTTCTGTGCAGCTGTGCAAGCCGCGGATTAAATCCCTGAGGTTGGCTTGCTAAATCCTGTGTCTGTGGAATACCTGAGTAGACAACGAGTGTTCCACAACTGAGACCACTATAGCCTTTGCAGCAGTGGACTCTGGGGGCAAGGAGTCTGGCCAGGTCAGAGTCTGAGCTGGCCCCACAGTACCCACAGCAGGTCCCGAGGCCTAACTAGAGGTATTGGAAGGCCTCCTGGGGAGACAGGGATTGGCTCTGGCTCACTGTGGGGGCAAGGACACTGACAGAGGAGGCCCCAGGAAAATATTCTTATTACTATTATTCATTTTTGGTTTGTTTCATTTTGTTCAGTTGTTGGTGCTGTTGCTTTTGTTATTTTATTATTTTTTACCTTTCTATTCTTTATTTTTATTTAAAAATAATTTTTAACATATATATATATATATATATTTATTTATTTATTTATTTATTTTTTGCAGTACGCAGGCCACGTTGTGGCCTCTTCCGTTGCAGAGCACAGGCTCCGGATGCGCAGGCTCAGCGCCCATGGCTCATGGGCCCAGCCACTCCACAGCGTGTGGGATCTTCCCGGACCGGGACATGAACCCATGTCCCCTGCATCGGCAGGCAGACTCTCAACCACTGCGCCACCAGGGAAGCCCCTAACATGTATATTTTTAAATTTTTACTTTACTTTTTTGTTGTTTTGTGGGTTTATTCTTGTTTTTGTTCTTTCCCATATACTTTTTTATTGTTTTTATGTCTCTATTTTGTTTTCTTCACTTTTTTTGCTGTTTGCTTTCTGTTTTAGTTTTATTTTTAATTTTTTTGTTTTTGTTAGTTTAGTCCTATGGACTATTCTCATCTTTGAATTCCTTTGCTTGTGCTCTTGTTTTGTTTTTATTTTATTTTATTTTTTCTGTGTGTGTGTTTGTTGCTGCTGCTGTCTCTTTGCTGTTGTTTTTTCTATTTGTCTTGGATTTTGTTTGTCTGTTTGTTCTCTTTTCTATTTTTCCTTTTTTCTCTGGCTGCTCTGTGAAGCTTGCGGGCTCTTGGCTCCCTGGCCAGGGGTCAGGCCTGGGCCTCTGGGCTGGGAGCGCCTACTCCAGGACACTGGACCGCCAGAGAATCCCTGGGCCCAGGGAATATTAATCGGTGCACGTGCTCCTGGAGGTATCCACATCAACACCAGGACTCAGCCCACACAACTGCCTGCAGGCTCCAGTGCTGGACACCTCACGCCAAACAACCAACAAGACAGGAACACAGCCCCACCCATCAGCAGACAGACTGCCTAAAGTTGTACTAAGCTCACAGAAACCCCAAAACATACCACCTGATGCGGCCCTACCCTAAGAGGGAAAAGACTCAGTTCCACCCACCAGAGCACAGGCACCAGTCCCTTCCACCAGGAAGCCTACACAAGCCCCTGGACCAACTTCACTCACTAGGTGGCAGACAACAGAAGCAAGAGGAATTACGACCCTGCAGTCTGTGGAAAGGAGACCATAAACACAGCAGGTTAGACAAAATAAGAAGACAAAGAAATATGTTGGAGATGAAGAAGCAAGGTAAAAACCCACAAGACCAAATAAATGAAGAGGAGATTGGAAATCTACCTGAAAAATAATTCAGAGTAATGACCGTAAAGATGATCCAAGATCTTGAAAACAGAATGGAGGCAAGGATAGAGAAGATACAAGAAATGTTTAACAAGCACCTAGAAGAACTAAAGAACAAACAATCAGTGATGAACAACACAATAACTGAAATGAAAAATATACTAGAAGGAATTAACAGCAGAATAACTGAGGCAGAAGAACGGAGAAGTGAGCTGGAAGACAGAATGGTGGAAATAACTGCCATGGAGAAGAATAAAGAAAAAAGAATGAAAAGAAATGAAGACACCCTAAGAGACCTCTGGAACAACATTAAACACACCAACATTTGAATTATAGGGGTCAAAGAAAAAGAGAAAGGGAAAGGTACTGAGAAAATATGTGAAGAGATTGTAGGTGAAAACTTCCCTGACGTGGGAAAGGAAATAGTCAATCAAGTCTAGGAAGTGCAGAGAGTTCCATACAGGATAAGCCCAAGGAGAAAAAACACTGAGACACATATTAATCAAACTAACAAAAATTAAATACAAAGAAAAACTATTAAATGCAGCAAGGGAAAATCAACAAATAACCAAATCAACAATTAAATACAAAGAAAAACTATTAAATGCAGCAAGGGAAAATCAACAAATAACCATAAGGTTATCAGCTTATTTTTCAGCAGAAACTCTGCAGGCCAGAAGGGAGTGGCAGGACATATCTCAAGTGATGAAAGGGAAAAACCTACAACCAAGATTACTCTACTCAACGAGGATCACATTCAGATTCGATAGAGAAATCAAAAGCTTTACAGACAAGGAAAAAGCTAAGAGAATTCAGCACCACCAAACCAGCTTTTCAGCAAATGCTAAAGAAACTTCTCTAGGCAAGAAGCACAAGAGAAGGAAAAGACCCACAAGAACAAACCCAAAACAATTAAGAAGATGGTAAGAGGAACACACATATCTATAATTACCTTAAGTGCAAATGGATTAAATGCTCCAACCAAAAGACAAAGACTAGATGAATGCATTCAGAAACAAGACTCCTATATATGCTGTCTACAAGAGACTGACTTCAGACATAGAAACACATACACACAGAAAGTGAGGAGATGGAAAAAGATATTCCATACAAATGGGAATCAAAAGAAAGCTGGAGTAGCAATACTCGTATCAGAAAAGACAGACTTTAGAATAAAGACTATTATAAGAGATAATGAAGGACACTACATAATGATCAAGGGATCAATCCAGGAAAATATAACAATTGTAAATATTTATACACCCAACACAGGCCCATCTCAGTACATAAGGCAAATGTTAACAGCCATAAAAGGGGAAACTGACAGTAACACAATAATAGTGGAGGACTTTAACACCCCACTTACACCAATGGACAGATCATCCAGACAGAAAATAAATAAGGAAACACAAGCTTTAAATGATACAACAGACCACACAGACTTCATTGATATTTATAGGACGTTCTACCCAAAAGTGGCAGAATACACTTTCTTCTCAAGTGCTCACGGAACATTTTCTCCAGGATAGATCACATCTTGGGTCAAAATCAAGCCTCAGTAAATTTAAGAAAATTGAAATCATATCAAGCATGTTCTCTGACCACAATGCTATGAGACTGGAAATCAATTACAGGGGAAAAAAACTGTAAAAAGTACAAACACATGGAGGCTAAACAATATGTTACTAAATAACCAAGAGATCACTGAAGAAATCAAAGAGGAAATCAAAAAATACCTAGAGACAAATGACAATGAAAACACAGTGACCCAAAACTTATGGGATGCAGCAAAAGCAGTTCTAAGAAGGAAGTTTATAGCAATACAACCCTACCTCAAGAAACAAGAAAAATCTCAAATAAACAAGCTAACCTTACACCTAAAGCAACTAGAGAAAAAACAAACAAAACCCAAAGTTAGTAGAAGGAAAGAAATCTTAAAGATCAGAGCAGAAATAAATGACATAGAAATGAAGAAAATAGCAAAGATCAATGAAACTAAAAGCTGGTTCTTTGAGTAGATAAACAAAATTGATAAACCTTTAGCCAGACTCATCAAGTAAAAAAGGGAGAGGATCCAAATCAATAAAATTAGAAATGAAAACTGAGAAGACACAATTGACACCACAAAAATACAGAAGATCATAAGAGACTACTACAAGCAACTCTATGCCAATAAAATGGATAACCTGGAAGAAATGGACAAATTCTTAGAAAAGTACAACCATCCAAGACTGAACCAGGAAAAAATAGAAAATATGACCAGACAAATCACAAATAATGAAATTGAAGCTGTGATTAAAAATCGTTCAACAAAAAGAAGTCCAGGACCAGATGGCTTGACAGGTGAATTCTATCAAACATTTAGAGAAGAGCTAACACCTATACTTCTCAAACTCTTCCAAAAAACTGCAGAGGCTGGAACACTCCCAAATTCACTCTGCGAGGCCACCATCACCCTGACACCAAAACCAGACAAAGATACAAAAAACAAACTTACAGGGCAGTATCACTGATGAACACAGACTCAAAAATCCTGAACAAAATACTAGCAAACAGAATCCAACAACACATTAAAAGGATCATACGCCATGACCAACAGGGATTTATACCAGGGATGCAAGGATTCTTCAACATACGAAAATCAATGTGATACACCATATTAACTAATTGAAGAATAAAAACCATATGAGCATCTCAATAGATGCAGAAAAAGCTTTTGACAAAATCTAACACCCATTTACGATAAAAACTGTCCAGAAAGTGGGCATAGGGAGAACCTACCTCAATATAACAAAGGTCATATACGACAAACCCACAGCAAACATCATTCTCGATGGTGAAAAACTGAAAGCATTTCCTCTAAGATCAGGAACAAGACTAGGATGTCCACTCTCGCCACTATTATTCAGCATAGTTTTGGAAGTCCTAGCCATGGCAATCAGAGAAGAAAAAGAAATACAAGGAATCCACATCAGAAAAGAAGAAGTAAAACTGTCACTGTTTGCAGATGACATGATACTGTACATAGAAAATCCTAAAGATGCCACCAGAAAACCACTAGAGCTAATCTATGAATTTGGTAAAGTAGCAGGATACAAAATTTATATGCAGAAATCTTTTGCATTCCTATACACTAACAACAAAAGATCAGAAGGAGAAATCAAGGAAACACTCCCATTTACCATTGCAACAAAAAGAATAAAATACCTAGGATAAACCTACCCAAGGAGGCAAAAGACCTGTATGCAGAAAACTATAAGATACTGATGAAAGAAATCAAAGACGACAAAAACAGATGGAGAGATATACTGTGTTCTTAGATTGGAAGAATCAATATTTTGAAAATGACTATACTATGCAAAGCAATCCCTATCAAATTACCAATGGCATCTTTCACAGAACTAGAACAAAAAAGTTCACCATTTGTATGGAAACACAAAATACCCCAAATAACCAAAGCGATCTTGAGAAAGAAAAACGGAGCTGGAGGAATCAGGCTCCTGGACTTCAGACTATACCACAAAGCTACCGTAATCAAGACAGTATGGCAATGGCACAAAAATAGAAATATAGATCAATGGAACAGGATAGAAAGCCCAGAGATAAACTGACATACCTATGGTCACCTAATCTATGGCAAAGAGGCAAAAATATACAATGGAGAAAAGACAGCCTCTTCAATAAGTGGTGCTGGGAAAACTGGATAGCTACATGTAAAAGAATGAAATTCGAACACTCCCTAACACCATACACAAAAATAAATTCAAAATGGATTTAAGATCTAAATGTAAGGCCAGACACTAGAAAATTCCTAGAGGAAAACACAGGCAGAACACTCTTTGACACGAATCACAGCAAGATCCTTTTTGATCCCCCTCCTAGAGTAATGAGAATAAAAACAAAAATAAACAAATGGGACCTAATGAAACTTCAAAGCTTTTGCACAGCAAAGGAAACCATAAACAAGACGAAAAGCCAGCCCTCAGAATGGGAGAAATATTTGCAAACAAAGCAACTGACAAAGGATTAATCTCCAAAATATACAAGCTCCTCTTGCAGCTCAATATCAAAAAAACAAACAACCCAATCAAAAAATGGGTGGATGACCTAAATAGATATTTCTCCGAAGAAGACATACAGATGGCCAAGAGGCACATGAAAGGATGATCAACATCACTAATCATTAGAGAAATGCAAATCAAAACTACAATGAGGTATCACCTCACACCGGTTAGAATGGCCATCGTCAAAAAATCTACAAAAAATAAATGCTGGAGGGGGTGTGGAGAAAAGGGAACCCTCATGCACTGTTGGTGGGAATGTAAATTGATACAACCACTATGGAAAACAGTATGGAGGTTCCTTAGAAAACTAAAAATAGAACTACCATATGACCCAGCAATCCCACTACTGGGCATATACCCTGAGAAAACCATAATTCAAAAAGAGACATGCACCCCAGTGTTCATTGCAGCACTATTTACAATAGCCAGCACATGAAAACAACCTAAATGTCTACTGACAGATAAAGAAGATGTGGTACATATATACAATGGAATATTACTCAGCCATTAAAAGGAATGAAACTGGGTCATTTGCAGAGACGTGGATGGACCTAGAGAATGTCATACCGAGTGAGTCAGAAAGAGAAAAACAAATATCATATATTAACACACATATGTGGAATCTACAAAAATGGTATAGATGATCTTATTTGTAAAGCAGAAACAGACACAGACATCGAGAACAAATGTATGGATACCAAGGGGGAAAGTGGGGCGGGGGTGAGGAAATTGAAATTGATACATATACATTAGTGATACTATGTATAAAATAGACAACAAATGAGAACATACTGTATAGCACAGGGAACTCTACTTAATGCACTCTGGTGACCTAAACGGGAAGGAAATCCAAAAAGAGGCAATATATGTGTATGTATAACTGATTCATTTTGCTGTACAGTAGAAACTAATACAACATTGTAAAGCAACTATACTCCAATAAAAACTAATTAAAAAATAATTACAGCTACTATAATTTGTTAATGAATGCACAATATAAAAAGAGGTAAAGTGTGATGTCAAAAAGATAAAATAGGGATAGTAAATGGGTGCAGAGTTGTATGCAAAGTTAAGTTGCTATCAGCTTAAAACGGACTATTTTATCTATAAGAGCCTTTATGTAAGCCCAATGGAAACCACAAAACAAAAATCTATATTAGATTCACAAAAGACAAAGAAAGGGGAAATAGAGGACACAACCACAGAAAATCACCAATTTCAAAAGGTAAGCAGAAGTAGAGGGAAATAGGAACAATGAAACTATAAAACAGGCAGAAAGCAATGAATGAAATGTAATTAGTAAGTCCTTTCATAACAATAATTACTCAAACTGTAAATGGACTGAATTTACCAATCAAAAGGCACAGAGTGGTTGAACAGATTAAAAAACAAGACTCAGGCTTCCCTGGTGGCGCAGTGGTTGAGAGTCCGCCTGCCGATGCAGGGGACATGGGTTCGTGCCCTGGTCCAGGAAGATCCCACATGCCGCAGAGCGGCTGCGCCCGTGAGCCATGGCCGCTGAGCCTGCGCGTCCGGAGCCTGTGCTCCGCAACAGGAGAGGCCACAACAGTGAGAGGCCCACGTACCACAAAAAAACCCAAACCAAACCAAACAAACAAACAAAAAAAACAAGACTCAACTATATGCTGCCTACAAAGAGACTCACTCCAGATTTAAGTCCACACACAGGCTCAAAGTGAAGGGATAGAAAAAGATATTCCATGCAAGTAGACACCAAAAGAAAGTGGGTATAACTATACTTATATCACACAAAATAAGACTGTACACCAAAAATGGTAACAAGAGACACATTAGGTCATTATAAAATAATAAAGTGGTCAATTCATTAAGAAGATATAACAATCAATGATATGCTCACATGATATCAGAGCACCTAATTATCTTAGGCAAATACTAAAAGATATGAAGGGAGAAATAGACAATACGATAATATTAGGGGACTTCAATACCCCACTTTCAGCAATGGATAGATCATCCAGACAGAAAATCAAAAAAGAAAACATTGGACTCAAAACACACATTAGACCAAGTGAACCTAACAGACATGTACAAAACAATTCATCCAACAGCAGCAGAATACACAGTCTTCTCAAGTGCACACAGAACATTCTCCAGGATAGATCATCTGATAGGACACAAAACAAGTCTTAACTAACTCAAGAAGATTGAAATCATACTATCTGCTTTGTCCACAATGGTATGAAACTAGATATCAACAATAAAAGGAAAGCTAGAAAATCTACAAATATGTGGAAATTAAATAACACACTCCTGAACAACCAATGGGTCAAAGAATAAATCAAAATGGAAATAAAAAATATCTTGAAACAAGTGAAAATGGAAAGACAACACACTAAAACCTATAGGATGCTGCAAAAGCAGTCTCAAAGGGAAATTTATAGTGATAAATGCATATATTAAGAAAACAGAAAGACCTCAAATAAACAACCTAACTTTACACTTCAAGGAACTAGAAAAAGAACAAAGTAAGCCCAAAGTTAGCAGAAGAAAGGAAATAACAAATATCATGGTGGAAATAACTGAAATAGAGACCAGAAAAACAATAGAAAATATCAGCAAAACTAAGAGCTTGTTTTCTGAAAAGATAAACAAAATTGACAAAGCTTTGGCTAGACTAAGAAAAAAAGAGAACCCAAATAAATAAAATCAGAAATGAAAGAGAAGATATCACAACTGATAGCTCGTATGATAGCTCAGAAATACAAAGGACCATAAGAGACTACTATGAAAAGTTATATGCCAACAAACTGGATAACCTAGAAGAAATGAATATATTCCTAGAAACATACAACCTACCAAGACTAAATCGGAAATTAATAGAAACTCTGAAGATTCTAATAATGAACAAAGAGATTGAATCAGTAATCAAAAGCCTCCCAACAGAGAAAAGCCCAGTACCAAATGGCTTCACTGGTGAATTCTACCAAACGTTTAAAGGAAAGTTAATGCCAATTCATCTCAAACTCTTTGAAAAAAACTGAAGAGGAGGAAACACTTCCAAACGCATTTTACAAGGCCAGCATTACCCTGATACCAAAGCCAGATAAGGACACTATGAGAAAACAAAACTAGACCAATATTCCTGATGAATATAGGTGCAAAAATTCTCAAAAAAATATTAGCAAATTGAATTCAACAACACATCAAAACAATCAACTAGGTGGGATTTATCCCTGGGATGCAAGGATAGTTTGATATACACAAATCAATACATGTGACATACCACATTAATAGAATGAAAGATAAATATTTATGATCATCTCAATAAATGGGGAAAAGACATTTGACAAAATTCAGCATAATTTCACGACAAAAACTCTCAACAAATTGAATATTGAAGGGGTTTACTTCAACATAATAAAGGCCATTATGTCACACCCATAGCTTAACATCATACTGAATGATGAAAGATTGAAAGCTTTTCCTCTAAGATCAGGAACAAGACAAGGGTGCCCACTCTCATCACTATTATTCATAAAATACTAGAACTCCTAGCTAGAGCAATCAGGCAAGACAAAGAAATAAAAGGCATCCAAATTGGAAAGGAAGAAGTAAAATTGCCATTATTTAAGATGATATGATATTATACATAGAAAATCTTAAAAGATTCAAGCAAAAAAACTGTTAAACTAATCAATGAATTCAATCAAGTTGCAGGATATAAAATCAACATACAGAAATCAGTTGTTTCTATATAATAACAAAATATCAACAAAAGTAATAAAACTATCCCAATCAGAATACCATAAAAAATAATAAAATATTTAGGAATAAACTTAACCAAGGAAGTGAAGATCTGTGTGATAAAAGCTACAAGACTTCGATGAAAGAAATTACAAACAAATGGAAATACATCCCATGTTCATGGATCAGAAAAATTAATATTGTTAAAATATTCATAGTACCCAAAGTCATCTACAGATTCAATGCAATCTCTATCAAAATTCCAATGGCATTTTTGACGGAAATAGAAAAACCAATCCTAAAATGTATATGAAACCACAAAAGATCCCAAATAGCCATAGTAATCCTGAGAAAGAAGAACAAGGCCAGAGGCATTACACTTCCTGATTTCAAACTATACTATAAAGCTATAGTAATTAAAACAGTATTGCTGGCAAAAATAGATACATGGACCATTGGAACAAAACAGAGAGACCAGAAATAAACCCCCACATATAGAGTCAACTAAGATTTGACAAGGGAGTCAAGAACACTCAATGGGGAAAGGATGGTCTCTTCAGCAAATGGTGCTGGGAAAACCACATGGATAGCCACATGCAGAAAATTGAAATTGGACCCCTATATACATCACTCAAAAAATTAACTTGAAATGGATTAAAGACTTAAATGTAAGACCTGAAACCAATAAAACACCTAGAAGAAAATATAGGGAAGAAAGTTCTTGACATTGGTCTTTGCAATGATACTTAGCATACCAAAAGCACAAGCAATAAAAGCAAAATCAACAAGTTGGACTACATCAAACTACAGAGATTCTGGACATGAAAAGAAACAATCAACAAAATGAAAAGGCAACTTACAGAAAGGGAGAAAATATTTACAAACCATATATTGGATAAGGGGTTATCATCCAAAATATATAAAGAATTAATACAACTCAGTAACAAAAAAACAAACAATTGGATTAAAAAATGGGCAGAGGAACTGAATAGAATTTTTCCAAAGAAGATATACAAATGGCCAACAGGTACATTAAAAGATGCTCAACATCACAAGTCATCAGGAACATGCAAATAAAAACCACAATGAAATATCAACCTCATACCAGTTAGAATGGCTATCATCAAGAAGAAAGAGATTAAGTGTTGGTGAGCATATGGAGAAAAGGGAACCCTTATGCACTGCTGGTGGGAATGTAAATTGGTTCAATCACTATGAAAAACAGTATGGAGCTTCCTTAAAAAAATTAAAAATACAACTACCATATATATCTAGCAATTCCATTTCTGAGTTTCTCTCTGAAGGAAATGAAAGCAGGATATTGAAAGGATATCTGTACTCCCATGTTTATTGCAGCATTATTTCACAACAGCCAAGATATGGAAACAAGCTAAGTGTCTGTCAATGGATGCATGGATAAAGAAGATGTAGTGTACATATATAATGGAATATTATTGAGCCATGAGAAAAATGAAAATCCTGCCATTTGAAACAACAGGGATGGATCTTGAGGGCACCATGCTTAGTGAGATAAGCTAGTCAAAGAAAGACAAATATTGTATGATATTACTCATATGTGGAATCTAAAAATGTGAACCTTATAGAACCAGAGTAGAATGGTGGTTACCAGGGGCTGGGGGGTACAGGAATTGAGGAGATGTTGTAAAAGGGTACAGACTTGCAACTAGAAGATTAGTAAGTTCTGAACATCTAGTGTACAGCACACTAATTGTAGTCAACAATACTGTATTATATACTTCAAAATTGCTAAGGCCACATTTTATATAACTCCATTTATATGAAATGTCCAGAACAAGCAAATCTATACAGACAGAAAGGAGATTAATTGTTGCTTAGGTCTGCAGGTTGAGGGGAAAAGAGGAGTGACTGTAAATGGGTAAAGAATTTCTTTGGGGGGTAGTGAAAATGTTCTAAAATTGATTGTGGTGATAGTCACACAACTCTGTGGACATAGTAAAAACCATTGGATTGTATACTTTAAATGGGTAAATTGTATGGTATGTGAATTATGTGTCAATAAAGCTGTTAAAAAATCAAAGGGAGATGATTAGAAAGGTTTTTGCTACATTTTTAATTTGCTATTTCTGTAATTCTAAACATAAATGTCATTTAAGAGGAGTTGATTAAAAAGGTTCATTTTCTGGAAACATTATGCATCTGCAATAAATACTATTGTAGCAGTTGGCTGCTTCCACTTTTAGGCCAAATAAATATATTTGGTGGCCAAAAAAAGAGAAAAATATTAGTAGTTTTTCAATAGGTATATTGAAAGATATATTTAAGAGTTCTCTAGTCTGCATCTAGACCTATATTTAAAACTAAAATCAATGAAAGGAAATCACTTCAAATAACCCAGAGACATACATATTAAGATAGGGCTTCCCTGGTGGTGCAGCGCTTGAGAGTCCACCTGCCGATGCAGGGGACATGGGTTCGTGCCCCGGTCCGGGAAGATCCCACTTGCCACGGAGCAGCTAGGCCCGTGAGCCATGGCCACTGAGCCTGTGCATCCGGAGCCTGTGCTCCACAACAGGAGAGACCACAACAGTGAGAGGCCCACGTACCACAAAAAAAAAAAAAAAAAGAAATATAAAAATGTTTCTGCCTTTTGATTATTAATCCCATTCCTGGGAACTAATCTCAACAAAATAAGAAGAATATAATAGGCACAGAAACATTTATAACAGTACTGTTACTATAACACAAACTCTAAATCAGTGCTACCTGAGAGTGTTTGCTACTGCTCAACTAAGTTTCCAAGTATACCGTTCAGTCAAATTGACATTTTCATAGCAAGATGTTCTCAATGAAGGAAGCACAGCATTGACTTCTATTCTGGAGCAAGCTCCTTGCTGGTTGTAAAACAGCACTCTGAGTAATAATGCTCTAAAGACCCAAAGTGTCCAACATAAGGACAAAATTGGTAACCTGTGATATAACTCAAAGAAATACTGCATGAGCATAAAGTAGACTAACAGCTAACAATCATTCAGCTCTTACTATGTGCCAGGGACTGTACACAGTGTTTTACATACATTACCTCTTTTATCCTGGTAACCTCAGGTTCTATTACCTCCTTTTTGCAGATTAAGGAGTAAAGGTCAGAGAGGTTAGAGGACTGATCAAGGCTTAACAGCAGGTAGGAAGTGAAATCAGGATTCAAACTCAGGCATGTATGACTCCAAATCTTGATTACTCTATTATACTGCCTCCACAAAACTGAATATAAACTATGATTAACTATGTATACATGTAAGTAAAAATTTAAAGGAAAGAAAATGTAAATAAAACTTTAGGATGGTGAGACAAAGTAAATTTTTTAAAATGTCTTTTCATAACTTTTAAGAGTTCTAATAATAAATGTAAAATTCAAAGAGTAAATTCAAAATTATAACTAAATGGACATTTATGAAATGACATCTCAGTTAAATATCTTGTAAAGCATTTATATACTAATTTTTGTTCAATTTTATATTAAGAATTTATTCTCTGCAAGACATTCCTCTTAGAAGATATATTTAAGAGTGGTTCTATAAGTTGAGTGTGCACTGGAATCCTCTGGAGGGCTTGTGAAAACACAGATTTCCCACTCCAAGAGTTTCTGATTCAGTAGGCTTGGGGTGGGGCCTGAAAATTTGCATTTGTAACAGGTTCCCAGGGGATGCTGATGCTGCTGGCCCAGGGACTATATTGTGAGAACTGGTGCTATTAAAAAATTAACATCATCCTAAATCTAAATACCACTGTTATAATCAATTAAAAAACAAACAGTGCATTTCTCTGGATTACTTTCATGTGGTAAATAGGTTCTTGACAAAACACAGGCCCATGGAATTCATGCCATAGTTCATTCTCTTGAAGAACACAACAGTTTTTTGGTCCAATTCTTTCTCAGTCAAGAGCTACAAACTTTCTAAGGAGGGCAAATAGTTGTCTATACTGATGATATCAACTATCTGGGTATTTCCAGCCAAAACTGACTAAATTATTCTAAGTTGCTGAACTGTTTAAGGGTCTTGGAAATTAGTCTTGCTAAAGCAAGCTAACAAATTTAGGATGAATAGTCATAAGTGCTAAAAAGAAACCATCATACAGTAGGCAGTATCATAGGTAAGTAATATCCATATCTCAGCTGACAATTAGCTTCCAATATTAAAAATAAGGAAGTGCTATTTCAGCCTCTCTAGAATGATTTGACCCCAATCAAGTAATCTATTATCATTTTTGCCCTCATGCATGCGGAGTATGCCATGAAACATACCTATGTTTCTGACCATGATTCCTTTAAGTTCATCCACTTGGGCTTGAGTCTCCATCACTTTATCTAGGCCCTTATTCTCGGAGTGATGCTTCTATAAAAGAATATGATTTAACTCATGATACCCAGACATTATTTACAATACAAAAACAAAAAGAAGAGGAATGACATTGAAGAATGCTATAAAACTGTCTTTATCTTTGGCACAAAAGATAGATGTCACTCATTCAAAAATTGTTACCAAAAATATAGGCAAGCATAACACTTGCTACCATATGAAATATAATTGTTATAGTATAAAAAGATCACCTTATTTTAAATGAAATAAAGCTAAACGTATTACATCAAATATACATCTGAGACTCCTGGGGCAGAAGTAGGGTGTTATATAATCTGTGCTCAGACAAGGAAGAAAGGAGAAAAGACTGTAGAGGGGGCAGGGGGAACAGGACAGGGAAAGGGTACTCTAAATTTTTCCCCATTTCTTGGGTATGATGAGGTAGGGACTGGCCCAGCTTCTGAGCATCTGTTCTTGTTATCTGTTGGGATCAGAGTATGCATCCTATTTTCATTGGCTTCTTACAGGATCTAGAAATGTAAGACACTGAAGATAGTATATATATTTTGAAATTATTATCTATAGCGTACAATTGTGGACTGCTTAATACACAATATTCCAGTCACTTCACTGTGTTAAGTGCTTCAAATAAGGGATATTATTTAATCCATGCAAAAACTCTATGACGAAGATGCCATTTTTATTATCTCCATTTATAGTCAAGGATCCTGGCACAGATTTGTTTAGAGGTTCACACACACATCTGGAGCTAAAGACAAACCAGCTAAATTGAAAGTTTTGCTGCCAGCTAACCCTATTTACCTTTTTCCCCCCTTGTGATGAGAACTCTTAGGATTTACTCTCTTAACAATTTTCATACATAACATAAAGCATTATTAATTATATTTATCATGTTGTCCACTATATCCCCAGTATTTATTTATCTCATAACTGGAAGTTTGTACTTTTTGACTGCCTTCATCCAATTCCCCTCCTCACAACTCCGCCTCTCTGATCTATCTTTCTATGAGTTTGTTTTTAAAGTATGATTGACCTATAACACTATGTTATTTCCTGTTACACAACATAGTGATTTGATATTTCTACACATTTCAAAATGATCACAACAATAAGTTTAGCTATGATATGTCAAAATTCAAAGATATTACATAGTTATGACTATATTCCCAACACAGCACATTTCATACCTGTGACTCATTTATACTGCAGCTGGAAGTCTGTAACTCTTAATCTCCTTCACCTATTCTTTCCTACCCCCAACATTCTCCCCTCAGGCAACCTATTTGTTCTCTGTATCTATAACTCTGTTAACGTTTGGTTAAGTTTGTTCATTTGTTTTGTTTTTTAGATTCCACATATAAGTGAAATCATAGTGTTTGTCTTTCTCTGACTTATTTCACTTAGCATTATAGCCTCTAGATCCATCCATGTTGTTGCAAATGACAAGATTTCGTTCTTTTATATGGCTGAGTAACATTCCTGTGTGTGTGTGTCTGTGTGTGTGTATGCCATATCTTCTTTATCCATTTATCTCTTGATGGGCATTTAGGTTGCTTCTATATCTTGGCTGTTGTAAATAATGCTGCGATGAACATAGGGGTGTATGTACCTTTTCTAATTACTGTTTTTGTTTTCTTTGGATAAATACCCAGGAGTGGAATTGCTGGATAATACAATAGTTCTATTTTTAACGTTTGGAGTAATCTCCATATTGTTTTCCATAGTGGCTGCACCAATTTACAATCCCATCAACAGTGCAGGAGGGTTCCCTTTTCTCCACATCCTCACCAACACTTGTTATTTGTTGCCTTTTTTGAAAATAGCCATTCTGACACGTGTGAGGTAATAGCTCATTGTGGTTTTGATTTGCATTTCCCTGACAATTAGTGATGTTGAGCATCTTTTCATGTGCCTGTTGGCCATCTGTGTATGTCTTCTTTGGAAAGACAGCTATCCAGCTCCTCTGCCCACTTTATAGTTGGTTTGTTTTTTATATGTTGAAGTTCTATCAGTTCTTTGCACATTGTAGATATTAAGCCCTTATCGGATATACTGTTTGCAAATATCTTCTCCCATTCAGTAGGCAGCCTTTTCATTTTGTTGGTAGTTTCCTTCACTGTGCAAAAGCTTTTCAATTTGATAAAGTCCCATTTGTTTATTTTTGGTTTTGTTTCCCTTGCCTGAGACATATCCAAAAAAATATTATTAGTACCAATGTCAAAGAGCATACTGCCTATGTTTTCTTCTAGAAGTTTCACGGTTTCAGGTTTTATATTTAAGTCTTTAATCCATTTTGAATTTATTTTTGTGCATGGTGTAAGAAAGTAGTCCAGTTTGATTCTTTTGCTGTAGCTGTCCAGATTTCCCACACCATTTGGTGAAGAGGGAAAAAGACAGCTTTTTCCCCACTATATTCTTACCTCCTTTATCGTAGATTAATTTGACCATACAAGCATGGGTTCATTTCTGGCCTCTCTGTTCTGTTCCATGGATCTATGTGTGTTTTTGTGACTGTACCATGCTGTTTTGACTATTGTAGTATAGTTTGAAATCTGGGCGTGTAATACCTCAAGCTTTGTTCTTCTTTCTCAAGATTGTTTTGGCTATTCTGCAACTTTTGCATCACCATACAAACTTTAGAATTGTTATAGTTCTGTAAAAAATGCCATTGGTATTTTGATAGGTATTGCATTGAATCTGTAGATTGCCTTGGGTAGTATGGTCATTTTTAACAATATAAATTCTTCAAATCCATGAGCACAGTATATCTTTTCATCCGTGTCTTCTTCAATATCTTTCATCAGGGTCTTATAGTTTTCAGAGTACAGGTCTTTTACCTCCCTAGTTAGATGTATTCCTAAGCATTTTATTCTTTTTGATGTGATGGTAAGGGGGATTGTTTTTTAATTTCTCTTTCTGATAGTTTGTTGTTAGTGTACAGAAATGCAACAGATTTCTATATATTAATTTTTTATCCTGCAATTTTACTGAATTTACTATTTCTAAGTTTTTTTGGCAGTATCTTTAGGATTTGCTATATATAGTATCACATCATCTACAAAGAGTGACAGTTTCACTTTCGAATTTGGATTCCTTTTCTTTCTTTTTCATGTCTGATTACTGTGGTTAGGACTTCCAATACTATGTTGAATAAAAGTGGCAAGAGTGGGCACCCTTGTCTTGTTGCTGATCTTAGAGGGTTTTAGCTTTTCACCACTGAGTATGATGTTAACTGTGGGCTTGTCATATACAGCCTTTATTATTTGGGGGTATGTTCCCCCTTTGTTCAGAGGTTTTACCATAAATGGATGTTGAATTCTGTCAAGCTTTTTCTGCATCTATTTAGATGATCATACGGTTTTTATTCTTCAATTTGTTACTGTGGTATATCACATTGATTTCCAGATACTGAACCATCCTTGCATCTCTGGAATAAATCCCACCTGATCATGGTGTATGATCTTTTTCATGTACTGTTGAATTCAGTTTGTTAATATTTTGTTGAGGATTTCTGAATCTATGTTCATTAGTGATACTGGCCTGTAATTTTATTTGTGATATCTTTGTCTGGTTTTGGTGTCAGGGTGATGCTGACCTGTAGAATGAGTTTGGAAGTGTTCCTTGCTCTGCAATTTTTTGGAATAGTTTATGAAGGACAGGTGTTAACTCTTCTTTAAATGTTTGGTAGAATTCACCTGTGAAGCCATCTGGTCATAGACTTTTGTTTGTTGGAAGTTTTAAAATTCCTGACTCAATTTCTTTATTGGTAGTTGTTCTGTTCATGTTTTCTATTTCTTCCTGGTTCAGTCTTGTGAGATTGTACATTTCTAGGAATTTGTCCATTTCTCCTAGGTTGTCCATTTTATTGGCATATAATTGTTCATAGCAGTCTATTATGATCCTTTGTATGTCAGTGGTATCTGTTGTAACTTCTCCTTTTTCATTTCTGATTTTTTTGATTTGAGACCTCTCTTTTCTTTCTTGATGAGTCTGGCTAAAGGTTTATCAGTTTTGTTTATCTTATCAAAGAACTAGCTCTTAGTTTCATTGATCCTTTCTATTGTTTTCTTAGTCTCAGTTTCATTTATTTCTGCTCTGATCTTTATGATTTCTTTCCTTCTACTAAGTTTGGGTTTTGCTTGTTCTTCTTCTGGCTCCTTTAGGTGTAATGTTAGGTTGAGATTTTTCTTGTTTCCTGAGGTAAGCTTGCATTGCTATAAATGTCCCTCTTAGAACTGCTTTTGCTGTATCCTACAGATATTGAATCATTGTGTTTTCATTTTCATTTGTCTCCAGGTACTTTTTTAATTTCCTCTTTGATTTCTTCAGTGATCCATTGGTTGTTTAGTAGCATACTGTTTAGCCTCCAAGTGTTTGTGTCTTTTGCAGTTTTTTTTCTTATAGTTGATTTCTAACCTCATAGCATTGTGGTCAGAAAAAATGCTTGATATGATTTCATTTTTCTTAAATTTGCTGAGGCTTGTTTTGTGGCCTAGCATGTGAACTATCTTGGAGACTGTGCCATGTGCACTTGAAAAGAATGTGTATTCTGCTGATTTTGGATGGAATGTTGTATATATGTCAATTAAGCCCATTTAGGTCTAATGTGTTGTTTAAGGCCAGTGTTTCCTCATTGATTTTCTATCTGGATGACCTGTCCATTGAGGTGTTAAAGTCTCCTACTGGGCTTCCCAGGTGGCACAGTGGTTAAGAATCCGCCTGCCAATGCGGGGGACATGGGTTCGAGCCCTGGTCTGGGAAGATCCCACATGCTGGGGAGCAACTAAGCCCGTGTGCTACAACTGAGCCTGTGCTCTAGAGCCCGAGAGCCATAACTACTAAAGCCCTCAAGCCTAGAGCCCGTACTCCACAACAAGAGAAGCCACTGCAATGAGAAGCCCGCGCAACCCAACGAAGACCCAATGCAGCCAAAAGTAAAAAAATAAATTAATTTTTTTAAAGTCTCCTACTATTATTGTGTTGCTGTCAATTTCTCACTTTATGTCTATTAATATTTGCTTTGTGTATTTAGGTGCTCCTATGTTGGGTGCATATATATTTACAATTGTTATATCTTCTTGGATTGATTCCTTTATCATTAAGTAGTCCTTCTCTGTCTCTTGTTACAGACTTTGTTTTAAAGTCTATTTTCTCTGATATAAATATTGCTATCCCAGCTTCCCTTTCATTTCCATTTGCATGGTATACCTTTTTCTATCCCTTCACTTTCTGTTTTCATCTTCAGATATGAACTGAGTCTCCTGTAGGCAGTATATATATGGGTCTTGTTTTCGTATCCATTCAGCCACTCTATGTCTTTTGATTGGAGCATTTAATCCATTTACATTTAATTATTGACAGGTATGTACTTACTGTCATTTTGTTAACTGCTTTTCAGTTGTTTTTATACTTCTTTTTTGTTCTTCTTTTGCTCTCTTCCCTTATGATTTGATGAGTATCTTAGTGTTATGTTCAGATTCCTTTCCCTTTTTCGTGTGTGTATCTAGTATAGATTTTTGGTTTGTGGTTACCATAACGTTTATATGTAACAATCTATATATACATACGTGATTATTATAAGTTGCTCATCTCTTAAGTTCAAATGCATTTTAACAACCCTGCATTTTTATGCCCCCTCCCACCACACTGACATATTTTACATCTTTTTTGTTTTGTGTATCCTTTATTGTGGTTATAGGTGATTTTACTCCTTTTTCTTGTAATCTTCCTCCTAGCTTTATATGTGGTTGGTTTACTACCTTTACTGTATATTTGTCTTTACCAATGAGATTTTTCCTTTCATAATTTTCATATTTCTTCTTGTGGCCTTTTCTTTTTTGCTTGGAGAAGCCCCTTTAACATTTCCTGTAAAGCTGGTTTGATGGTGCTGAACTCTTAGCTTTTGCTTATCTGTAAAACTTTTGATTTCTCCACCAAAACTGAATGAAAGTCTTGCTGAGCATTCTTGGTTGTAGGTTTTTCCCTTTTATCACTTTAAATATATTGTGCCACTTCATTCTGGCCTGCAGGGTTTCTGCAGCAAAGTCAGTTGATAGCCTTATGGGAATTCCCTTGTATGTGACACTTTGCTTTTCCCTAGCTGCTTTTAATATTCTTTCTTTAATTTTTGCCATTTTAATTACAATGTCTTGGTGTGGTCCTCTTTGGATTGATCCTGTTTGGGACTCTCTGTGCTTCCTGGACCTAGATATCTGTTTCTTTCCCCAGGTTAAGGAAGTTTTCAGCTATTATGTTTTCAAATATGTTCTCTGCCCCTTTTTCTCTCTCTTCTCCTTCTGGGACCCCTATTATGCAAATGTTAGTACATTTGATGTTGTTTTAGAGGTTTCTTAAACAGTCCTCATTTCTTTTTATTCTTTTTTCTGTTCCACCTCAGTGATTTCAACTACTCTGTCTTCCTGCTCACTGATCCGTTCCTCTGTATCATCTAATCCACTGTTGATTCCTTCTAGTGTATTTACTTCAGTTATTGTATTCACCTTTGTTTGGTCATCGTTTACACTTTCTCTTTGTTAAAAAATTCTAACTTCTCACTCTGTTAATCCAATCATCTCCTGGGTTCTTTGATCATCTTTACAATCACTACCTTGAACTCTTTATTCGGTAGATTGCTTATCTCCACTTCACTTAGCTCTTCTTCTGGGATTTTATCCTGTTTCTTCGTTTGGAACACGTTCCTCTGTGCCTTCATTTTTCCTAATTTCCTTTTTTTATTTCTATGTATTTTGTAAGTTGATTACATTTTCCGACCTTGAAGAAGTTGGCCTTTTCTAGGAGACGTCCTACGAGTCCCAGCAGTGCACTTCCCTCTGGTCACCAGAGCTGTATGCTATAAGGATACCTCCTACATGGGCTGTGTGGGTCCTTCTGTTGTGGCTGGCTGACTACTGTGGATAATCTGGTAGGCATGGCTGGTCCCCAGTCTGGCTGGTTACCAGATCCTGCCTTGTGTGGAGGCTGTCAGCCGCTGGTGGGCAGGGCCAGGTCACAAGGCAGCTGGCTGTAGAGGTCCAGGGGATCCTGGGGTCTCTGGTTGCAGGGCCCTGGGGATCCCAGAGCTGGTGTTGGCCTGCTGATGGGCAGAGCTAGTTTCTGAGATGGCTGGCTGTGGAGTGTGGGGTGTCCCGAAGTTGGTGTTGGTCTCCTGGTAGGCAGGGCCAGTGCCCAGTGGGTCCTAGGGCTAGTGCAGGCACACTGCTATTCAGGGTCAGGTCCTGGGCCCTTTGTTGGGCAGAGCCAGGTCCTGGAGTAGCTGTAGGCTCAAGGGTTCTTAAGGCAACCAGCCTGCTGGTGGGTGAAGGTGTGTCCCTGCCTGGCTAGTTGCTTGGCTTGAGGTGTCCCAGTACTGATGCAGATACGCTGATGGGCAGGGCCAGGTCCTGGCATTAATACGCTAGAGGGAATATTCTAAAATGGTGCTTGCAAGCTCCATTAGTAAAGGATGGTAGAACAAGCTCCCAAAAAAGGCTGCCACCAGTGTCTATGTCCCCAGAGTGAGCTCCAGGTGCCTCCTGCCTCTCCAGGAGACTCTCCAAGATCAGCAGGTGGGTCTGATCCAGGCTCCTTTCAAATTACTGCTTCTGCTCTGGTTTCCAGAGCATGTGAGATTTTATACATGCCCTTTAAGAGTGGAGTCTATTTCCCACAGCCCTCTGGCACTCCTGAAATGAAGTCCCGCTGGCCTTTGAAGCCAAATGTTCTGGGAGCTCATCTTCCCAATGGAGGACCCCAGGGCAGGGGAGCCTCATGTGGGGCTTGGACACCTCGCTCCTTGGGGAGAACCTCTGCAATTGTAATTATCCATTTGTGGGTCACCCACCCAGAGGTATGGATCTTGATTATACTGTGTCTCTGCCCCTCTGTCTTACTGTGGTTCCTTCTTTATATCTTCAGTTGTATAAGATCTTTTCTACTAGTCTTCTGTTCTTTCTCATCAATAGCTGCTCTGTAAATAGTTGTAATAGTTGTAATTTTGGAGTGCCCATGGAAGGAGGTGAGCTCAGGGTCTTCCTATTCCACCGTCTTGGCCACCAACCTGACCCTATTTACTTTCAAATGGGCACTGGTATATATTTTGCTGGTGATGTTTTACATAGCTTCACATATATGAATGTTTCCTAGTGGAAGTATGAAACAAACCAACTGATTGAATAATAAAGATTTATAACTATTTAAAGGAACTTCATCCCTACAGGATGCATATTTAGAAGTGTAATCCTCAAAAAGGGTATTAAAAAGGAGAAGTGAAAAGGAACGTATTCAATTACAGTAAGTCTCTTTTTCTCATTCACAACACCATCACAGATAAAACTCATGTCTTTGCACTCAAATAGTTTCATGGATAAAAGGTAACTAAGCATTTTTTTAAGGTCTCCACATCCTTAGTCATCAGGGAAATGCAAATTAAGACCACAATGAGATATCATTACACACCCACAAGGACGAATTACATTAAAAAGACAGACCATAACAAGTGTTGGCAAGTATGCAGAGACACTGCAAGTGCTAGTGGGAATATAAATGGTACAACCACTTTGGAAAAACGTTTGACAATTCATTATAAAATTAAACATCATTCACCATATGACCCAGCAATTCCATTCCTAGGTATTTACCAAGGAGAAATAAAAACACGTCTGCACAAAGATTTGTACATGGATGTTCATAACAGCTTTGTTTGTGATAGCTGAAAACTGGAAGTAACTCAAATATCCAGCAACAGGTGAATGGAAGAAACAAATTGTGGTGTATGCATACAATACTACTCAGCAAAAAAGGAAACTACTGATTTATACAACATGGATGAATATCAAAAAGCTTACACTGACAAAACAAGGAAGACACAAAAGAGTATATAATGTATGATTCCATTTATAGGAAATTCTAGAAAAAATAAAACTAATTTATGGTGACAGAAAATAGAGCAGTGGTGGCCTCAGGCAGAGTGATGGGGAGGGAACTGACTGCAAAGGGATATGAGGAATCCTTTAGGGTCATGGAGATGTTTTGTATCTTGAAAAGGGTGGTATTTCACGGGTGTATACATATGTACAACTTTACTGAGTGGATAATTAAGTATTCATACAGATGAACAGACTTTCAAATGACTGACTGAGCTGTTCAAAAATTAAATTTGCCTCGTGGGAGGGTAGAGGTTAATGTATAGGTTAAGAGGTCATTTGGCATGTTGAGTGGATTTACACATTAAATGGGTAGTTGAAGTAGATGATCTTTAATCTCTTTCCCAACCCTGAGATACTCTGAGCACCATTTATAGAGAATATCACCAATTATTCACTTTCCATCCTAAAATGGCCCTTGTATATATTTTTTTAATCAGGGAAGTTTTACTATCTTGGCATATAATAACACAATCAGAAAATTACACTGCAGGTCAGAGTCCCCTATATTCATGGTGCTTTAAGGTAATAAAGAAGATATGAATCAAATACTATATCCTGAGAAAGATCTTACCAGCTGTGCAGCCAAGACACTTGAGAACTCACTATTCATGGCATATGGGAGCGCTGTTTGTGCTCTTGAACCATATGTAGTCTGGAACCTCTTTTTTATCTCATTCAGAAAATTAAAGGCTCTGGAACGCTCAAAATCCTGAAAGGAGATCAACACAGAGTTTACATTACAGTAAACAAAGACGATATGGATGATTAACAACAACCAGAAGAACAGCTAACATGTACTAACAATGATTCTATGAGGAGGAACTGACCTCATTTTACTAATAAAGAAACAAAAGCTCTGAAAAGGTAACTAACTTGCCAAAGGTGAAACAACTAGTAAATGAAAGAGCTGAGAGTCTAATCCAAATATGTTTGATTACTGCCAACTAAGATAACAGTACCTAGGTTAGCTTCTTGAGAGCAGGAATTGGGTTTTACTCCATCTATATCTTTCACAGGATCTATCAGAAAGCCCAGCACAAGAAGATGCTTAAGAAATCCATAATAGTACAGTCTTTCACATACAAAGATAACACTATTGACATAAAGTTTGAATTGATTTTTTTCAATAGTGGTGATACATTTGAAAAGATCAAGGGATGTACTCTTATCTAGTCCCAATCAAAAAGTGTGTGTGTGTGTGTGTGTGTTTGTGTGTGTGTGTGTGTGTGTAACATATATACAAAAATATAATTATAGCTCAAGAAATATAAGACTCAACTCTGACCATCCCAAATTTAGTGATATTTCTCACCTACTCCAAGCACTTTCACATCAGTCATTTCAGATATAGCTGTATTTTTAAAATAACTTTAGAAAATACTGTGAAATCAGGGAATATAAATCATTGTGATGATCACTGTGGTTGACACTCATCTCCATTTCACCTAAGATGATTAGTCTAAGCCAAGAGTTCTTAAAGTGGGGTCAATGGTCCAAATTCAAGGAGCTGATGTACTTGGATAGAAAAAAAAAAAAATCTCATCATTATTTTCACCAATCTTTAACTCAAATTTCAATTGTGAATGTGGTAACAAACCGGAGAAGTATTTAACAGTACCTGTGACTTTGTCACCAAGAGAAGTCTTTTTTTCATATACCATCAGTTATAAACATCTCTCAAAATATTATTTATACTCATCACCACATCAAAATAATTTTTATTTATTAGACCCATGAGAACTTGTTATTTAATGAATTCATAAAGAAGCATATACATTACTATATCAATATTTAAAATATTTTGAATACTGTATATAATTGGTTTTATTTAATCACACATTTAAAAAAATTCTGGGAGGGGCCCATGAGTGCCAAAGGGGTCTGTGATACAATAAACGTAAGAACCCTGACCTATGGCAATCATGCCAATTCCATGCCTCTTATCAGTGATCAATTTAGAAATAAATACGTAACCTAGTCCTAGCCAATAAGTCATGAAAAGAAGTCTACTTTGAAAGCGTGGGGAGGGGAGGGTGTGCATCTGGGAAGTTTCCTCATTCATACAGTAAGAGACTTGAGAAGACATAGTCCGTCTTTTTTGGACACAAATAAATAAGCATGTGGCTCCATGCAACCATAAGGGGAATGTGTCCAGGAAGAAGCTAACACTAGGATTGCAGAGAGGAGAAAGGACCTTGATGACCACCATTAAGTTACTGAGCATTTTCCATCTAGAAGCTACAAATACTCAAAAACAACCTACCAATGTGAACTACAGGTTTACAAAGCTGATCATAATGTATTGTGATTTTGTTTTCCCAAAGTCCACATACATTAAAAGAAATTCACTATTGATTGGAGGAGTGAAATAATCTATTTACTATTTCAGATAAATAAATTTTGAGGGGGTCTGATACCAAAGAATCATAATTATGAACACCAATTCTCACTACACAATAAAATAAACATAGAAATTACAAGAGGTTAAGCTAAAACTCTACAGAACCAAGTTGATTTGCATATACCCAGATATCAACTTTCATTTTGTTTTGCTGCTCTATATGATAAATACAAAGTATAGAAAAAAATTTCCAGCTACAGACATTATATTCACATCACCTTTACCCACCACAGATACAGATAATTAAGAACCGGCTCTATTAACATTACACATACTTAAATAGCAACATGTCTTCAAGTTACTTACATCATCAGTGATACAAAGATATACAATCCTGTCTTGGCAGATGTAATGAAACAAATAACTGTAGAATAAAAGATATAAAACTTACTGTGGTTATGAGTAATATCTCTTTCACTTCTATCTATGTATAAGAAATTTTAGTACTGCCAACGTGACCATATTATTTATAGATACTGTCTATTCTCCCTCTCCCCTATATACATGTTCCTCTGAAGTCAAACTGATAGAAATAAATAAGAAATTAAAACAAGCTACATAGTGCAATGTTATGCACATTACCCATTAAAATAATAACTGCAAAAGCATAATTGGACTTTTTTTTTTTTTGGCTGTGCCACGTGCCTTGCAGGATCTTAGTTCCCCAACCAGGGATTGAACCTGGGCCCTGGCAGTGAAAGCGCCAAGTGCTAACCACTGGACCGCCAGGGAATTCCCAGATACTTAAGGTTTGAACAAGAGATGACATCTGAGGGACACATAATTAAGAAAAACCCCCAAATGGGCCATACAGTCTTCTTTGCCTTCTCCTAAGATTTCATAGCAAACACTTTTTCTACTGAATACTTAACAGTAACATTCATTTGGCATCTACTTTGAACTAGTTACTGGGCTAGGTGCTGAGGATACAAATAAGCAAAACCATCAGTCCCTGCCTTTACAGAGATGAAAGTGCAGGCAATTGTGGAACAACATAGTAAGCAGGATGATAAGGAGTTAAGGGTAGTACATGGTGCTGTGAGGACATAGAGGTGACACCTAACAGAGTTTGTCAAAGGGTAACAGGAAAACATCCTGGAGCAAGTGATGCCTGAGCTGATACCTGAAGACTAAGTAAGAGACGACAAAAAGAACAAGCAAGAGTGTTCCAGAGTGAGAGACCAACAAGCTTAAGGGCTTTGAAATAAAAGAGCAAATACTGGGTTTAAAAGTAAAATTAGTTAATATGACTAGAGCAGTTGTCCCCAACCTTTTCGGCACCAGGGACCAGTTTCGTGGAAGACAATTTTTCCACGGGCGGGGAAGGGGTGATGGTTCAGGCGGTCATGCGAGCGATTGGGAGGATGGTTCGGGTGGTAATGAATGTGAGCGAGCAATAGTTCAAGCAGTGATGCGAGTGATGGGGAGCAACAGATGATGTTTTGCTTGGTCACACGCCACTCACCTCCTGCTGTGTGGCCCGGTTCCTAACAGGCCTCGGACCACCACCGGTCCGCAGCCTGGGGCTTGAGGACCCCTGGACTAGAGTATAGAATGTAAGGAAAAAATAAACTGCTTGCACAAATGAGGTTGTAAGTAAGCAAATATCATGCTGTATAAGACTTTCGAACCTCACTATGCATTATCCTAAGAACAATGAACAAGCATCAAAGGGTTTTAGCCTGGGAGTGTGATCAGATTTGCCATATAAAAGGATGCTTAGGCTAAAGTGTGGAGAACTGACCGAAAGGAGGACCAGACAGAAGACTATTGAAGTAGAACAGTGAGAGAAACAAACTAAAGTACTATGGGCAGTGAAGAAGAAGGGACTGAGAAGAAATAATAGAACTTGATAACTGGCTACTGGGGGTGAGGCAGAGGGATAAGTCTATTTTGCTTCCCAGATTTCTACCCTGGGCAAGTAGATAGACAAGAATACTTGTTGAATTGTATTATTAATGTTCACATAGAGGCTTGATATGAATTACAAGGAGGTATGGGAACTCAGGCAAAATGTCTTCCTCCACCACTGAAATTGCTGACATCAACTCCACCAATGATTTCCACACTGCATATTCAGTGGCTCTCTCTGACACATTTGATAGTGCTGATCACTTCCTTCCTCTAGAAAGTGTTTTCTCTCCACTAGATTTCTTAACACCAGGCTTGCCTGGTTTATATGGTAGTCTCTTTCGCTCTCTGTTGATGTCTTGCAGCATCCGGAGCCCCCTGCTTTTCTCACACACATTCCCTGGAGGGTGGCATCCACTCTCTTGTTTTGCTGTCAATATCTGTTTTCAGCTACTACAATCATAATGATTCCCAAATCTAAATCTGACCTATCTCCCGAGCTCCAGGCCTGCATACAACTGTCTACTAGACATATCCAACAGGAGTACCATAGACAACTTAAACACTACAGGTGCAAAAATGAAAGTCATCATTTTCCCCACAAAATTTGCTTCTCCTAAACCACACTTGGGAGTACGTTGGTGCAAAGACCACAGAAGGTAATGAGATATGGTCCTTGCTATCAAGGAGCCTATAGTCAGAGGACAGAGACAAAAAATAAAGATAGCAATTATAACACTGCTTCATAAGTGTTACAATATGAATAAACACAGGATGCTATGGAGATACACAAAAAGGGGGCACCTGGCCCAGTCTTGGAATTCAGGGGTTTCCAGAAGAGGAAACGTATAAGCTCAGGAAGACAAACTCAGATTTTTAAAAAGTAATAGCTATTGCAAAGGCTAGGAAGAGAGAAAGAACCCAACACTGAAATGCACATAGCTGAGTATGGCTGGAGAACAAAACTGAGGGCTCAAGTAAAGAGAGATAAGGCCAGAGAAGGGAGCAGGGGCAGATCTTGAAGAATCTTTCAAGTAGTGTTAAGGAACTTTACCCTGAGTACCTGCTGAAGGAAGGGACATGATCAGAACTGCCCTTTAATCAGAAGGATTAAAGTGACAATTAAGAAAGTATTTCATTTGGAACCTGTAAAAGGAGCAAAACTTTACCGGGGGCCTAGGAATGGAAGGACATTCCAAGACACAAAATCATGAAAAAAGTATACCAAAGCTTGAAATAACATAGATAGGTCAGGTAATGACAAAGATTTCTATAGAGATAAGGAAAGAAAAGTCAGGAATAGACAAAATTGTGAAGGCTGAGTTTGGGCTTTATTCTAAAAGCAATGGGTTTTAAGCAAGAAAGTATAATCATAGGAATGTGAAATACAGATTTAAGGAGGGATCAACTAGAAGCAGAAAAACCAGCTAGGAGGAGGTTATTAGAAATGCGAAACAATGAATGCCTGAACAGACACTATGACAAGTGAGGATAGAGGAGATTGAAATACCTCCTGGAGGAGAATGGCAAGGATTTGGTTAAGGAGTCAAATACGATTCTGAAGTTTTAGGCTTAGCCAACTGAATGACTGGTGATGCTATTAAAGAAAGAAAGAAATAGCAAAAGGAAGGTCAGATTTCAGGGAGAAATGATTTTCATACAGTAAAATGTACTTTTTTCTGTTGGTGTACAGTAATAAAAGATATTTTATTCCCAAACTGATTGGGATTATGGAACATGATTATAGGAAAGAAACTAAGGCAGAAGGTTAAAAAGAAAAGACAACTCAGTGATAGAGACTTACTCCAAAGGATACCGGGTAGGACTGGGTCAGGATGCTGGTGGAAAGACACAGCAGATGGATAACATCACTTTCTTGCGCTATAACCACATTTTCATTGGATTACATAGTCTAGCTTCTCTTGTAGCTATAGATATGGCTAGTGACTAAGTTCTGCCTGATAAAATATGAGTGGAAGGAACATGCCCTACTTCCCAGCCTTGCCTCTACAAAGATGACATGTGCTTTCCCTGAGCACTTTCCTGGGAACTGACTAGAAACACGATCGTTGAGCCCAATAAATTTTTGAAGAAACCCTAAAGCCATACTCACAAGAAACTGAGGTCATTTAACCCAGAGGTAACTTCTTAGTCCCTAAACTACACCAGGCAGTAACAGACTACAAAACCTATACAGTTCCCAAAGATGACACACTAACACCCATTCTGGATGTGGCCAGAGAGGATAATGGACCAGGAAGAGCCTCCTGGAGAAGAAAGAGAGAAAAGATGAAGAATTTCTTCCAAGAAAGCAGAACCACTAACCACTCCCAGGTCAGAATAAGAGTCTCTGAAATTGCTGTGGAGTAGTTATTTGAATATTGCTAAGAAGCAGTGACATCTATGTGTTTCTTGTTCTTCCCTTTTCTAAATCAAGGTTTACAACTTCCACTTGGTGATGCTGTTCTTATTCCACCAATGTCTGTTGGGTTGGTCTGATGAAACAGGGAGATCATATGACTTGTCTTTTAGTTTGTTGTTAATGGGCCACAGGAGCCACTCCTGGGCGTGATGGAGAGGACTGTGTATCACTCGGACTGTCTGGACCTGGAGCTGCACACAGCGATCAGATGAGTCTTTGGGGCCACCTCCTGCAGAGAGGAGGTATGCTCCATGTTTGGGAAGAAGAGTACATCCTAATATTTTGGTGGCCCAGAAGAGTAGACTGGAAGATTGCAAGTTGTCTCCTGATGTCCTATAACTTCCTCCAGGGTAACAGAGTTTTAGCTGAGCATATGGCTGCACAGCTAGAGATGACAAATTCTAGTCTCCACTCCAGCTAGGTTAGCTACATAACTATGCAGTCAACAATAAACTGTCAGGCCACTTCTGGGCTTTGCCTTTAAAAATACTGGGCAAGCACAGGGAAGTAACAAGAACTGAAGAAGCTGCCTTGGCCAGAGTTGGAAGGCACTAATTAAAAATGGCAGAGCCACCCCACCAGTCCCGAAGTACTCATCTCTGGGCTATCTCATAAATTAATACTGTATTTTGGGTTCTCTCTCTTACAGCAGCTTAGACTAGATCCTAAATTATACAAGGAGTTGGCACTGGAAACCAATAAGGACCTCCTTCTGAGATAGGGTCTAAGGAAATTAGGATGAGTTAGGTAACAAAAGATTGTTAAGTACTGAGGAGGAAGGTTGAGGCACTTTTTATGATTACTAAGATTTCCCACCTATGCCCCCTCCAATTCGTTCTCCAACCAGCCACGACAGTGATCTTTCTAAAGAAAAAGCTTACCAAGTCACACCCCAGCTGAAAACTTTCAATGCCTTCCCATTGCCCATACGGTAAAGTACAACCCCTTAACATGGCCTATGAGGCCCTACAGGACTTCTCTTCTGTCGGTCTCTCTAGCTTTATTTTCACCATGTTGGGCACCAGTCACAGACAAACACCTGCAGTTCACTAAATATGCCTCCATGCTTCTCTACCAGCTGTTCCTTCTGCCTGGAATACCATCCCCCTGTCCACTAGCTTCTACCCTCTACTGTGATTACCTATGGATTTGACTGTCTCCTTCATTAAACTATAACCTCCATGAGGGCAAATACTGAGTGATTTCTTGTATCCCCAGCACCAAGCAAAGCGTCTGGCGATAGTCAAGTGCTCAGTAAATATTTACAGAAAGAATGAAAGAAAAAAATATTCTTCTTCTTAACTACATCAAGTTTCACATGTACTAGAGCTCTATAGCAAAGTCACTTTTACATCTAACATTTCCATATCTTTCTTTAAAATATTAATATCACTTTGATGACAGAATAAAATAATTTTTAGTTAAATTTAAAATTAATAGAACCAGACATTTTCTAAGCTGGTAAAGATTATTGTTCTGTCAGCTTATTCAAATTATCTACTGAGAAGCTTGCTTTTCTAGTTTTCTACTTTTCTGATTATAATAATATAATTCACTTCTTTCACCCGCTGCCCACACAGAGCAGAACTCACTTGCCGTGTGAGTACGTTAGCTTGTTATTTTCAGAAGGTATCTTAGCCAGAATCTGCTCTGTCACCTCCAGGAAGTTGCCTCCACACCAAGCATGTTTGGCAAGGATAGTGGTTCCCCTGGCAACAACAGCGAAAAGAATGGCCATGGCTTCGATCTATCAAAAGGAAAAAAGACACATAAGACTTAGAATATTTCTTTGACATAATCTTTCAAAAGTAACTTACTATCGTTATCAACATCCATCTGGAGACAGTATTGACCAAGGCACTGTAACATTAAACAGAACAGACTTAACAACAGACTTAACAAAATCACAGTCTTCTACAAACTTATAATCTAAACCACACTGATATGCATTCATATTTAGAGAAAAACCAAATGCATACACATAATATATTTTTATGTGTGTGTGTATATACAATGTAATGTATATGTGATACACGCATACATACACATACATTACACTGATACATAGGTTGCATTTACAAATTACACAGCACAAACTGTTATCATCCTCTGAAAAGCAATGACCATAGATGGCAAAGGGACATAAAAATGTCTTCATCCTTTAATAAAGTAATCCCATCCTGAAAATTTATCCTAGGGAAATAGTTCAACAGCAGTTAGATTCTATATTCACTAATATACCTATTAACAATAATAATAGCCCATATTTATTAAGCACTTACTATGCACCAGGCACCATTTTAAACACTTAATTTAATCCTTACATCAATGAAATTAATACACTATCATGATACTTACATTAAAATGAGGAAAATGAAATATAAATGACTTAAATAATTTGTCCAGAATTACAGAGCTAGTAAGTGGTAAAAGATGGGATTTAAACCCAGGCAGTATGGTTCTAGAACTCACAATTTTATCCCTATACTATATTCTGCCTGTCCTACGAAGGCATTATCCATCACAGAAATAAACTGAAAATAACCTGAATCTTCTGCAAGAGAGGAATGGTTCTATAAATTATGGTAAGATCCTTTATAAACAAAATATTTCTAAAACAATACAGAATGAGTTTAAGATTACAGTAATACCTTGGAGGTATTGCAAGTTCAGTTCCAGACCACCGCAATAAAGCAAATATCACAATAAAACAAGTAACGCGAATTTTTTGGTTTCCCAGTGCATATAAAAGTTATGTTTACACTATGCTGTAGTCTATTAAGTGTGCAATAGCATTATACCTAAAAAAACACAATGTACATGTCTTAATTTTAAAAAACTTAACTGCTAAAAAATGCTAACCATCATCTGAGCCTTCAGGGAGTCACAGCAGTAACACCAGAGATCACTGATCACAGATCACCATAACTAACATACTGAAAAAGTTTGAAATATTCCAAGAATTATTAAAATGTGACACAGAGACATGAAGTACGCAAAATACTGTTGGAAAAATGGCACTGACAGACTTATTCAATGCAGGGTTGCTACAAACCTTTGATTTGTTAAAAAAACAAAAACAACAACAAAAAACCCCAGCAATATCCGTGAAGCACAATAAAGCAAAGTGCAATAAGAAGAGGTATGCCTGTATTTTCCTCGTGTTTATGAATTTGTACTAATTTTTTCCCCACAGAATAGCCTGGTTTCTCTTATTTAATGGCATGAACTCATAAAAGAGATGAACAAATATCTTCCTATTCTTCAACTAACTCTTCAACCTAATGTTATTTGTTAACATGTTCAGTTTCATCCAATAAGCCAGAGTCATCTTGGGTGGCAAAGTGAGAGTCACTTATTAAAAATTCAAATCCTTGGTATAATTCCCTGAAATTCTGATTCAGTAGGCCTGAGGTGGGGCTCTGGAATATATACTTAAGAGCCAAGCCTGTCTGGATGCAGGCGATTCACGTGACCACGTTTTGTGAAACACAGCAACTATAAAATGCTTGAGGTCAGGGAATCCACTGATTCCCTCTTGGAATGCCTCTGGTATGAAGGACAGCATACAGAACGGAAATGCTCATGTGTCTCTTGAGCTGAACTCCTCTTGGAGTCTCTTCATTGCACTCTCTAAATGAAGGTGTTTCGCAGGGTTGTGTCCTCAGCCATCTTCTTTCTGGATTTCTCCACACACATATGTAGTAGCATGTTATAATTTCCAAATGACTTTCTCATACACTATATCCCTTGAACCTAAAAGCCTCAACTGACCATGTAACATGCTCCAGGTACTGTTCCATTTCTTAAAATTATCATCTACACACTATCTCTGCTTCTCTATCTTCTTTTAATTCTTCTCTTCTATAATCTGGCTTTTCCCCTCAACACTCCACAAAACCATGCTTGTCAAGATCACCAACAGCCTCTACATTGCAAACTTCTGTGGTCATTTCTCTATTCTCACCTTACTTGACCTCTCAGAAATAGTCAACACATCTGAATAACCCTCCTTCTGGGAACACTCCTAAATGTCTGGCTGTTCCTTCTGTCTTCTTGCTGAATCCTTCTCCTCTAGCTGACCTCTAAATGTTGACTTTCCATGGGTACTGGTTCTGCACTCTCTTATCCTAGATGAGCTCATCTAGACCTGCCATTTTAAACATGCTTTATTTGCTGAAGATACATTGCATACAGAAAAAACCAAAGGCACAACCAAAGTTGAGGGAAAAACCAAAGACAAAACACAAGGCATACCAAATAGTTGAGGGAAAGGTAGATGAATAGAGACCCACAAAGAAGATGGAGGAGGACCAACCAGGAAAGTGAAAGGAAAGCCAGAAGAGTATGGTGGCCTTGAAGCCAAAGGAAAAGAAACCTTGAAGAAGGAACAAGTGTCACCTCCCAGCTCTGTTCACTGATACACAGTATTAAGATTATAAAACAGTCACTGAAATTTTATAAGGAAGTAGGTCATTGGTAAGGGTCAAAGAGACATGCAGTGGAGTGGGAAAAAAACACAAAGAGAAACAGAGATGAGAAATCATATGGTCCCTGAGACAAAGAGATGAAAAGGTAGCAGCTTCAGTCCTTTAGCAGCTTCAAGAAGAAAACTGAGTTTAGCAACAATACAAAAAGATCTAGTGTGCTAGCGGACCATAAGTTCGTTATGAAGTGTTATGATGTAATTGCTTAAAATTCTTATGTAATCTTAAATTACATTAAGAAACAGGGTGTCTTGATCTCTTTAAGTACTATTGCCATTATACTCTGCACTCTTTAGAACACATGTGTAATACTGAGTTCAATTCTAGGTACAGTATTCTAAGACTGGACAGAAGGGCAAAGTATGGTGAGAGACCTGGAGATTGTATCACTTGAAGAATGGCTAGAGGAACTAGAAATATTACACATGAAAAAGACAGCAATCTTCAAGTTTATATAAAGTATAGTCACCTAGAAGAGGGAGGACATTATTTGGAATATAACTAGGAACAGTGAATATAAGTTATAAGGATAGCTATGTAAGTTATGCATAGCAGTGTTTTATTCAATAAAAGCAGTCCTCAATTTTAAAAATGCCTATTAAACATTGGGTACATCACATCCAAAACTTTACTTTCCTCTCAGATGTCACTAATAAACATTTCTTGAGGGAACCTTCAAGATGGCACAGGAGTAAGATGTGAAAATCACCTTCCTCCCCACAAATATATCAAAAATACATCTACATGTGGAACAACTCCTACAGAACACCTACTGAACACTGGCAGAAGACCTCAGACTTCCCAAAAGGCAAGAAAATCCCCATGTAGCTGGGTAGGGCAAAAGAAAAAGGAAAAAACAGAGACAAAAGAATAGGGATGGGACCTGCACCTCTGGGAGGGAGCTGTGAAGGAGGAAAAGTTTCCACACCCTAGGAAGCCCCCTTCACTGGTGGAGATGGGTGGGGGAAGCTTCAGAGCCACGGAGGAGAGCGCAGCAACAGGGGTGCAGAGGGCAAAGCGGAGAGATTCCTGCACAGAGGATCGGTGCCAACCAGCCTCACCAGCCTGAGACGCTTGTCTGCTCACCCACTGGGGTGGGTGGGGGCTGGGAGCTGACTGGACCTGCCTAAGAGGCAAGAGACCACTGTTTTGGGGTGCGCAAGGAGAGGGGATTCAGAGTACCGCCTAAACGAGCTCCAGAGACGGGTGCAAGCCATGGCTATCAGCTCGGACACCAGAGACAGGCATGAGATGCCAAGGCTGCTACTGCTGCCGCCAAGAAGCCTGCGTGCAAGCACAGGTCACTATCCACACCTCCCCTCCCGGGAACCTGTGCAGCCCACCACTGCCAGGGTCCCGAGATCCAGGGACAACTTCCCTGGGAGAACACACGGCGTGCCTCAGGCTGTTGCAACGTCATACTGGCCTCTGCCTCCGCAGGCTTGCCCCACATTCCGTAACCCTCCCTCCCCGCACTGGCCTGAGTGAGCCACAGTCCCCTAATGAGCTGCTGCTTTAACCCCGTCCTGTCTGGAAAGGAACAGATGCCTGAGGACGACCTACATGCAGAGGCGGAACCAAACCCAAAGCTGAACCCCAGGAGCTGTGCGAACAAAGAAGAGTAAGGGAAATTTCTCCCAGCAGCCTCAGGAGCAGCAGATTAAATCTCCACAATCAACTCGATGTACCCTGCAGCTGAGGAATATCTGAATAGAAAATGAATCATCCCAAAGTTGAGGCAGTGGACTTTGGGAGTAACTGACTTGGGGTCTGCTGTCTGGAACTGATTTCAGATTTTTATGTTTATCTTAGTATAGTTTTTAGCACTTATTATAATTAGTGGATTTGTTTATTGGTTTGGTTGCTCTCTTCTTTTTTTCATTATTACCTTTTTATTTTAATTATTAAAAAAATTTTTTTTATTATTCTTTTTTCCTCTTTTTCTTCTGAGCCGTGTAGCTGACAGGGTCGTGGTGCTCTGGCCTGGTGTCATGCCTGAGCCTCTGAGGTGGGAGAGCTGAGTTCAGGACATTGGACCACCAGAGAACTCGTGGCCCCACGTAATATCAATCAGCGAGAGCTCTCCTAGGGATCTCCGTCTCAACGCTAAGACCCAGCTCCACCCAACAGCCAGCAAGCTCCAGTGCTGGATGCCCCATGCCAAACCACTAGCAAGACAGGAACACAACCCCACCCATTAGCAGAGGGGCTGCCTAAAGTCATACTAAGATCACAGACACCCCAAAACACACCACTGGTTGCGTCCTGCCCACCAGAACAAGATCCAGCCCCGCCCACCAGAAAACAAGCACGTGTCTCCTCCACCAGGAAGCCTACACAATCCACTGAACCAACCTTACCCACTGGGGGCACACACCAAAAACAACGGAACTACGAACCTGCAGCCTGTGAAAAGGAGAACCCCAAACACAGTAAGTTAAGCAAAATGAGAAGACAGAGAACACAGCAGATGAATGAGCAAAGTAAAAACCCACCAGACCAAACAAATGAAGAGGAAATAGGCAGTCTACCTGAAAAAGAATTCAGAGTATGATAGTAAAGATCCAAAATCTTGAAAACAGAATGGAGAAAATACAAGATATTTAACAAGGGCCTAGAAGAACTAAAAAGCAAACAAACTATGATGAACAACACAATAAATGAAATTAAAAATTCTCTAGAAGGATTCAATAGAAGAATAACAGAAGAACAGATAAGTGACCTGGAAGATAAAATAGTGGAAATAACTACTACAGAGCAGAATAAAGAAAAAAGAATGAAAAAAATTGAGAACAGTCTCAGAGACTGCTGGGACAACATTAACCACACCAAGACACAAATTATAGGGGTCCCCAGAAGGAGAAGAGAAAAAGAAAGGGGCTGAAAAAATATTTAAAGAGATTACAGTTGAAAACTTCCATAACATGTGAAAGGAAACAGTCAATCAAGACCAGGAAGCACAGAGAGTCCCATATAGGATAAATCTAAGGAGAAACACATCAAGACACATATTAATCAAACTATCAAAAATTAAATACAAAGAAAAAATATTAAAAGCAGCAAGGAAAAAGCAACAAATAACACACAAGGGAATCCTCATAAGGTTAACAGCTGATCTTTCAGCAGAGACTCTGCAAGCCAGGGGGAGTAGCAGGACATATTTAAAGTGATGAAAGTGAAAAACCTACAACCAAGATTACTCTACCCAGCAAGGATCTCATTCAGATTAGACAGAGAAATCAAAAGCTTTACAGACACACAAATTTAAGAGAATTCAGTACCACCAAACCAACTTTACAACAAATGCTACAGGAACTTCTCTAGGCAGGAAACACAAGAGAAGGAAAAGACCTACAAAAACAAACCCAAAACAATTAAGAAAATGGTAATAGGAACATACGTATCAATAATTATCTTAAAAGTAAATGGATTAAATGCTTCAACCAAAAGACATACACTGGCTGAATGGATACAAAAACAAGACCCGTATATATGCTGTATACAAGAGACCCACTTCAGACCTAGGGACACATACAGACTGAAAGTGAGGGGATGGAAAAAGATATTCCATGCAAATGGAAATCAAAAGAAAGCTGAAGTAGCAATTCTCAGATCAGACAAAATTGACTTTAAAATAAAGACTAAAACAGGAGAAAAAACGGACACTACATAATGATCAAAGGATCAAACCAAGAAGAAAATATAACAATTGTAAATATGTATGCACCCAACCTAGGAGCACCTCAATACATAAGGCAAATGCTAACAGCCATAAAAGGGGAAATCGACACTAACACACTATTAGTAGGGGACTTTAACACCCCACTCTCACCAATGAACAGATCATCCAAAATGAAAATAAATAAGGAAACACTAGCTTTAAATGACACATTAAACAAGACAGACTTAATTAAAATGTATAGGACATTCCATCCAAAAACAACAGAATACACTTTCCTTGCAAGTGCTCATGAAAAATTCTCCAGGATAGATCATATCTTGGTTCACAAATCAAGCCTCAGTAAATTTAAGATAATTGAAATCATACCAAGTATCTTTTCCGACCACAACTCTGTAAGACAAGATATCAATTACAGGAAAAAACTGTAAAACATACAAACACATAGAGGCTAAACAAAACGTTACTAAATAACCAAGAGATCACTGAAGAAATCAAAGAGGAAATCAAAAAGTACCTAGAAACAAATAACAATGAAAATACGATGACCCAAAACCTACGGGACACAGGAAAAGCAGCCCTAAGATGGAAGTATATAGCAATATGATCCTACATCAAGAAACAAGAAAAATCTCAAATAAACAACCTAACCTTACACCTAAAGCCATTAGAGAAAGAAGAACAAAAATACCCCAAAGTTAGCAGAAGGAAAGAAATTATAAAGATCAGCTCAGAAATAAATGAAAAAGAAACGAAGGAAACAATAGCAAAGACCAATGAAATGAAAAGCTGGTTCCTCGAGAAGATAAACAAAATTGATAAACCACTAGCCAGACTCATCAAGAAAAAAAGGGAGAAGACTCAAATCAACAGAATTAGAAATGAAGAAAGAGAAGAAACAACTGACCCTGCAGAAATACAAATGATCATGCGACAACTACGAGCAACTGTATGCCAATAAAACGGACAACCTGGAAGAAATGGACAAATTCTTAGAAAAGTATAACCTTCCAAGACTGAACCGGAAGAAAGAGAAAATATGAACAGACCAATCATAAGCAAAGAAATAGAAACTGTGATTAAAAATCTTCAACAAACAAAAGCCCAGGACCAGGTGGCTTCACAGGTGAATTCCATCAAACATTTAGAGAAGAGCTAACACCTATCCTTCTCAAACTCTTCCAAAAAATGCAGAGGAAGGAACACTCCCAAACCATTCTACAAGGTCACCATCACCCTGATACCAAAACCAGACAAAGATGTCACAAAAAAAGAAAACTACAGGCCAATATCACTGATAAACAAAGATGCAAAAATTCTCAACAATA